>NC_092086.1:34323845-34377407 GCF_045679555.1 Salvelinus alpinus | reverse complement strand
AAAGGAAAACAATTCCTTGCAAAGTGTAGAGTTACATTATTATATTATTACATGAGTTCTACAATATTTCAAACCACCTGATGGAATTGGAGCGGATGACTTTGACAGCAGTGGGTTTGGACCTGAATCCGTCTGACCCATATCTGAGACATTATACAACTAACTAAAGGAAGGCTTTTTGTCAAACAGACAATGGGTTGATCCATTATGTAACTCATGCATTTGTAGGAGCCAAACAGGTCTACCTTCAATTCCAATTCAGTTGCATTGCAATAGCTTTTGGTCTATAGTCTGTAGGTGTGCAGGATGAGAACTATCCACCTCTTCCATGCTAGGGACACTGTTCTGTCCATAGAAATAGCATTGCTAGAACAGCACCGTCATGGCCTCATTGACTTGAAAAGGGACATTCATTCTAATCATTCTATTTTTATGGTTCTCTTCCTGATTGCACCGCCCTCTGAAGGCTTCATCTCTGACTGACTTTCATGGACCAGCTCATCTGATTCTTGCCTCCAATAAAGACTATACAATGTCATTTGCATTGCATCATTATGTGAAAGCAAGCCTCCCCAGCTTTTTCAAGATCAAATGTCACAGTAGATTTGTGCAGACAGTCACACAGCTGTATATACATGGCAGAGATTGAAGCTGTGTCACCTATGGTAGTGTAATGTACTGTAGCCAGCCATGAATCAGCAAACACGTGTTATTCAGTTAATGCTCGGCGTCGTTCAAAGAAATCACACAACACCATGTCAATCTCTTTGCAACTATTGTTGTGTTATTACAGTAGTGGGAACTTATTGCTATTACTAGTACAGTATATCTAGCTCAGCTAATGACTGACAAATACTAGCACCTCCACTACAACCACTTCTTTATTACCTTTTTTGATATAAGCTACTGTAGATAGCAATGCAATTGTCAAATAAATGTGTCAATTTAAAATTATAGCAATTGGAGTGAGCTTGTTGTCGTTACAAAATAAGGAACATTGCATAATGACACAAATGGTCTCTATTGTACCACTAGCCACTTTAAGCAATGCCACTTAATACAATGTTTACATACCCTACATTACCCATCTCATATGTATATATACTGTACTCTATATCATCTACTGCATCTTGCCATCTTTATGCAATACATGTACCACTAGCCACTTTAAACTATGCCACTTTATGTTTACATACCCTACAGTACTCATCTCATATGTATATACCGTACTCTATACCATCTACTGCATCTGCCATGCCGTTCTGTACCACCACTCATCCATATATCTTTATGTACATATTCTTTATCCCTTTACACTTGTGTGTGTGTGTAAGGTAGTAGTGTGGAATTGTTAGGTTAGATTACTGTTGGTTATTACTGCATTGTCGGAACTAGAAGCACAAGCATTTCGCTACACTCGCATTAACATCTGCTAACCATGTGTATGTGACTAATAAAATTTGATTTGATTTGATATTGCCGTGGGATACAAACTTTTTTTCAGCGGGGACCCCCTTTTTTTCACCAGAATTTCTGGGGACCCCATTTTTTGGGACAGAATTTCTGGCAGTCCATCCCACCCCACATTTAACATCTAATGAAACAACCTTAAAATCTCTACATTTTGATTTTATTATCAACAAATAAGCTTTAATTCATTAGCCTACATTTTCATAACTCCTATCAAAATTAAGAGAACAAATAAATACACTTACTTAATAAAGTTGTATTTTTCAAATTATCTTTCTCAAAAGCATTTGTTTTTGGTATATTGTCCCATAAAATAATTGTAAAAAATGTTGCACTTGTGACCCTACTGCACTTCCCCTGTGTGGAGTCGTGACCCTACTGCACTTCCCCTGTGTGGAGTCGTGACCCTACTACACTTCCCCTGTGTGGAGTCGTGACCCTACTGCACTTCCCCTGTGTGGAGTTGTGACCCTACTGCACTTCCCCTGTGTGGAGTCGTGACCCTACTGCACTTCCCCTGTGTGGAGTTGTGACCCTACTGCACTTCCCCTGTGTGGAGTCGTGACCCTACTGCACTTCCCCTGTGTGGAGTTGTGACCCTACTGCACTTCCCCTGTGTGGAGTCGTGACCCTGACTTTGAGACCCTCTGCTTTATTGTGTAATAAAAACCAGCTTGAATCCATTTTAAATGCAATTACAGTACCATGCTTATACTACTATGTATCATTCCATAGTAGTGTTACTATGTTACTATGTAATAACATGGTATTACAGTGTTTTTACAGTGTTACTAGCAACATACATATACATATTTTCTTGTTTTGTATGCTGTTTTCTGTCTGGTTATTAGTTTTTCAAGATTAGATGAACAGCAACACTTGTTAAATTGTTAAAATGTTTTATGTCACGTTGTCATTTTCATCCCCCAAAAACCACTGCATTATGAATAGTTCTGTATTACTTGTTCACATCAATCAGAGGTGACATTTGAATCTCTCCCCGAGGTAAATAAAGAGGGTGAGACAAGTTTTAGCTTAGATATAATTACTGAGGCTACTTCTTTGTAGGGAACAAGTGCGTGGTATTTGAATGGGCTGTGAAAGGCTAGACCACCACTGTGAGCAGCAGGACAAAGCCAAACAGGCTTATGGTTTCATTAACCACCAAAGTGTTGGTGTAACACCCACACCTTTCATCCCACACCCCCGTGACCGCTGATGCTCTTTTCTCATCGCGCACCTACCGTCCATTGGCTGGATCTTCACAACAAACGATACTACGTTGCAGCGTTTTCACAGGCCACGTCCATAAAGAGAGACCCATCTCTCTCTCTCTCTCTCTCTCTCTCTCTCTCTCTCTCTCTCTCTCTCTCTCTCTCTCTCTCTCTCTCTCTCTCTCTCTCTCTCTCTCTCTCTCTCTCTCTCTCTCTCTCTCTCTCTCTCTCTCTCTCTCTCTCTCTCTCTCTCTCTCTCTCTCTCTCTGTCTCTCTCTCTCTCCATCGCAATATGAAATAGTCCATTATCTCTTCTCGGGGCTAATTGGTGTATTAACGCCATGCTGTGGGTGACATGGGGAGAGGAAGAGACGCTGGATGAATATGGATGAGGGAGAGACAGAGAGGGATAGAGAGAGGGAGAAACAGAGGGAGGGATAGAGAGGGAGAAACAGAGAGGGAGGGATAGAGAGAGGGAGAGACAGATGGAGGGATAGAGAGAGGGAGAGACAGAGAGTGAGGGAGAGATAGAGAGGGATAGAGTGAGAGAGGGAAAGACAGAGGGGGAGGGAGAGACAGAGAGGGAGGGACAGAGAGGGAGGGAGGGAAAGAGAGAGGGAGAGACAGAGAGGGAAAGAGAGAGGGAGGGATAGAGAGAGAGGGAGAGACAGAGAGGGAGGGATAGAGAGAGGAGAAGGAGAGACAGAGGAATAGAGAGAGGGAGGGAGATAGAGAGGAAGAGACAGAGATGGATAGATAGAGGGAGAGACAGAGAGGAATAGAGAGAGGGAGGGAGGGAGAGATAGAGAGGGAGGGAGAGAAAGAAAGAGAGGGAGGGAGAGATAGAGAGAGGGAGATTATATACTGTATGCAAGCACACACAGTCACAAACACACACAAGGCCGGCTCCAGACATAAGTGGTTGCTTAGGGCCCCCAGCCACTAGGTGGACTCGACCAAAAAATTATATATATACACTACCATTCAAAAGTTTGGGGTCAGTTAGAAATGTCCTTGTTTTTGAAAGAAAAGAAAAGCAGTTTTCATGGATATCTACATAGACGTACAGAGGCCCATTATCAGCAACCATCACTCCTGTGTTCCAATGACAAATTGTGTTAGCTAATTGATCATTAGAAACCCCTTTTGCAATTATGTTAGCCCAGCTGAAAACTGTTGTACTGATAAAATAAGCAATAAAACTGGCCTTTAGTCTAGTTGAGTATCTGGAGCACCAGCATTTGTAGGTTCGATTACAGGCTCACAATGGCCAGAAACAAAGAACTTTCTTCTGAAACTCGTGTTCTGAGAAATGAAGTCTATTCCATGCGAGAAATCGCTAAGAAACTTAAGATCTCGTACAGCGCTGTGTACTACTCCCTTCACAGAACAGCGCAAACTGGCTCTAACCAGAATAGAAGGAGGAGTGGGAGGCCCCGGTGGGAGGCCCCCACAACTGAGCAAGAGGACAAGTACATTAGATTGTCTAGTTTGAGAAACAGGCTTCTCACAAGTCCTCAACTGGCAGCTTCATTAAATAGCACCCGCAAAACACCAGTCTCAACGTCTGCAGTGAAGAGGTGACTCCGGGATGCTGGTCTTCTAGGCAGAGATACAAAGAAAAAGCCATATCTCAGACTGGCCAATAAAAATAAAAGATTAAGATGGCCAGCACCCGGGAGAGACAGAGAGGGATAGAGAAAGGGAGTGACAGAGAGGGATAGAGAGCTGGAGGGAGAGATAGAGAGAGGGAGAGACAGAAAGGGAGTGTGAGAGAGAGGGATAAAGAGAGGGAGATACAGAGAGGGAGGGAGAGTTAGAGAGAGGGAGAGACGGAGAGGGAGGGAGACAGAGAGGGAGGGAGAGATAGAGAGAGGGAGAGACGGAGAGGGAGGGAGACAGAGAGGGAGGGAGAGATAGAGAGAGGGAGGGAGAGATAGAGAGAGAGCGGGTATAGGGAGGTGTGCGCTGGGGGAGTGAAGTAGAGAGTGAGACTGAGGGAGTGAAAGAGGGAGAGAGAGAGAGAGAGAACGAAGGAGGCCAAGGTACATTTCAGCTGCAGAAGTGGTTGAGAGCAGGATGGTAAAATGACGAGTGGTGGAGGGGGGAAAGCAAACCACCCAGTAATGGCTCTTTTTTTCAGATGGCCTTCTCTCTATCCCTCTCTCACCGGCACCGCATTTAGCCCAATTATCCACTCTCCCTGGCGCCACTGGAAATGCATATGGAAATGTAAATTGCACAGTGAAATGTTTTCCTTTTTTTCAAAGTGGTGTAAGGTAAGTAGCTCTTGAGGATGGGGAGAGTATGAGAGAAAGGGCGAGGGAGGGGGAGATGATGAGAAACCAAATTGAGGGTCCGTCTTCCTGCCCCTGTCTTACATGTGCTGCCTCTGTATTGTAAACAAATGGAAACACTTACACTGCTATAACCTTTTACTGCAGTGGGCTAAATCAGGCCCACACAGTGTTTCTTGGTGGTCTTAAACAAATCTACTATGAAACAAAAGTATACACCTCACACACATAGTTATGGGCTTAAAAAAAGAAGACACCTGTACCATGTCAGATATAGAGCTGAAATGTATTATATTTTGAGTTTGAATCCCCAAATTACGCTTTATACACATCACAGAAGACTGAAATATAACAAAACTGTTTGACATAGAAACACCAGATTTTCATGTTTTGTTGTTGTAGAAATTATAAAAAATATGAATAACATTCCACCCATGAGGCCACTAGTCATGTGACTGTAAGAAAGAGGTACATAAGGCATTATGTACTTGTGTTGCAAACACAGAAAAGTACACATACACTTAGTTAGGTAACCATATGGATTATTCAACAATTTCAATGGTACACAGCACCGGTGGCTACCCACACACATGTAGTCAATAAATGAAGCAAGTTTGAACAGACGCAAACTAAATAAGATGCATGTATGCACACATGCTTTACCCACCCACACCCACCACGACAGATACACCCCCACCTCCCGTGCTGCCACAAGCAAGACCCACAAACCATGAAGTATGGACACACACATTCTATATTCACACACTCTCTCTCTCTCTCACATACACACCCACAGTCAAATAGACATACTGTACCTACAAGAGTGATTATATACTGTATGCAAGCGCACACAGTCACACACACACACAGGGCCGGCTCCAGACATAAGTGGTTGCTTAGGGCCCCCAGCCACTAGGTGGCCTCGACCAAAAAATGATATACAGTATATACACTACCATTCAAAAGTTTGGGGTCACTTAGAAATGTCCTTGTTTTTGAAAGAAAATGACATTTTTTGTCCATTAAAATAACACCAAATTGATCAGAAATACAGTGTAGACATTATTAAGTAAATTACTATTGTAGCTGGAAATGGCCGATTTTTTATGGAATATCTACATAGGCGTACAGAGGCCCATTATCAGCAACCATCGCTGTGTTCCAATGGCACGTTGTGTTAGCTAATCCAAGTTTATCATTTTAAAAGGCTAATTGATCATTAGAAAACCCTTTTGCAAATATGTTAGAACAGCTGAAAACTGTTGTTCTAATTAAAGAAGCAATAAAACTGGACTACTTTAGTCTAGTTGAGTATCTGGAGCATCAGCATTTGTGGGTTCGATTACAGGCTCACAATGGCCAGAAACAAAGAACTTTCTTCTGAAACTCTTCAGTCTATTCTTGTTCTGAGAAATTAAGGCTATTCCATGCGAGAAATTGCCAAGAAACTGAATATCTCGTACAACGTTGTGTACTTCTCCCTTTACAGAACAGCGCAAACTTGCTCTAACCAGAATAGAAGGAGGAGTGGGAGGCCATGGTGCACAACTGAGCAAGAGGACAAGTACATTAGAGTGTCTAGTTTGAGAAACAGGTGCCTCACAAGTCCTCAACTGGCAGCTTCATTAAATAGTACCTGCAAAACACCAGTCTCAATCTCAACAGTGAAGAGGCGACTCTGGGATGCTGGCCTTCTAGGCAGAGCTGAAAAGAAAAAGCCATATCTCAGACTGGCCAGTAAAAATAAAAGATTAAGATGGGAAAAATAACACAGACACCAGACAGAAGAATCCCAGAGTCGCCTCTTCACTGTTGACATTGAGACTGGTGTTTTGCGGGAACTATTTACTGAAGCTGCCAGTTGAGGACTTGACCGGCAGTGTATATAAATATTTTGAGGAACTGACTCGGGGTCTCAACTTACTGTTGAGAGTTAGAATAGTAGAATACACAAAGTGCAATATTAAAATGTGGTTGTGTATCAGCAGTTTTTCTATTGTTATATCAGTTACTGACTGTCACTCAATTAGCCATGTCAGCTAACAATTTTTAGACTGGTTAAAAAGTCTAGCCAGCTATCTAAACTTGTAGTAATCATGTCTGAATGATTACTACAGGGCTTGTGCCCAGTGACCCTGACCTCCAGGGGAGCCCTAGCGGTTAATAGCATTGGGCCAGTAACTGAAAGGTTGCTGGTTCGAATCCCTGCGCAGACTAGGTTAAAACATCTGTCGTTGTGCCCTTGAGCAAGGCAGCCTAATTGCTCTGGATAAATTGGCAAAATGAGTAGAATTGAATGAAACTTCTCTCTACCCCATGGCAAAATGTGTAAACTTGCAGAAAGGTTGCTTTAAAACTGCAACATTTTCTCTACTCCCCATGGCAAAATGTGTAGAAATTCAGGAAATTAGCTTTAAAACTAACATTTTTCTCAATGCCGCCAAGAAGAGGGCCCTTAAAATGTTTTGCCCTAGGGACAGCCCTGCGCACACACACACACACACACACACACACACACACACACACACACACACACACACACACACACACACACACACACACACACACACACACACACACACACACACACACACACCTCTCCTCTGTTTCACCTGGGGCCCCTAAGACCAGGGGCCATGTAATTGCGTTAGCCCCAAGGTTGGTGTAGCTAGCAGAGCTGAGGATGTAGAGATCAAAGGTGCCTCTCCCATACACATGAAATGGAGACATGCAGCACACAGGACGATCATTCAGATAAGATGAAGAGACATTTCCTCCGGGGTGGAGAGGAGAAATGAAAGGCTGTGTTTTGTTCATTATTATTAAGATCTCACTCCTCTCTCTGTTCACATTGTTCCTTTCTACAATGCTACAGATTGTGTGAGAGCCGATTAAGCCAACTTCTCCAAGCTGCAATTCGCTCAATTACTCTCAATTATCCCACTGGCCTGACTTGTATCGTCTCTCTGCAGTTCAATTGTGAACTGAAACAACTTGTTGATTGACAGCGAGAACCAATTAGAAGGCAGGAGAGAAACTCAAGGGCCTCTGGTAATTATCCCTGATTGGCTGTGACACTCAGACATTCCACAGCCCCCATCTAAATAGTTGGTGTCTGTATTGATATACTGAAGGTGGTGTTTGAAACGGTTTCGTAACCCACATTATATCACACCACCACATAACATTCCTCTCTATTGACAAAATATTCTGTAATGTAAATGACTTTAGGAAGGAGGATTTCTAAATAGAAAGAATACAGCCTTATATGCTTTCAGTTATTCATGGTAAGGCAATGTGCTGAAGGGCACAATACAGTTAACAGCTTTGTAATGCTGAATGATAAGATTAACTTGTTTACCTTGTGTTTTCTAAGGTAAATTTCAGTCTGTGTCTGACTTGATGCATTCAGGCTCAAGGCTTTAATAAGTGGAGTCTTCAGCAACGAGGACCAAACAATGTGAATAACCTTTCAGAACCATGGAGAGCTCTATTGACTAAACGCTGTCCTTCAGAATAAGTATCTTTCCATCTAACTCAGCTTCAGCACCATGGATAGCTCCATATGCTAGGGACAAGCCTGTAGCACCAGCCATACTTGAGCCTCAGTCAAAACCTACATAGCTGTTTTTACACAGGAAAGTATGCATTAGCAGTAGTTATGCAAACAATGTAACTACATCAACATGGATACAGGAGGATCAATTAAATATAAGCCCTGAACTAACTTCATATTTCTTGGTAAACTATTTACTCTGTTGATACATTCCAACGGGGTGAGTCTCTTTCGGTGTGTATGTACATGTCACGAACATACAGGACAACCTAACAGTAGCACTAACAGGATGCATACGTCCTTTGTATATTATTAGGAAAGTCGTTGATAGAAGTTGACAGAAATGCAGGCGTGTGGTACGTTGTGCGGTACGTTGTGCAGTACGTTGTGTAGTACGTTGTGCAGTACGTTGTGCAGTACGTTGTGCAGTACGTTGTGTAGTACGTTGTGTAGTACGTTGTGCAGTACGTTGTGCAGTACGTTGTGCAGTACGTTGTGTAGTACGTTGTGCAGTACGTTTTGCAGTACGTTGTGTAGTACGTTGTGTAGTACGTTGTGCAGTACGTTGTGCAGTACGTTGTGCAGTACGTTGTGTAGTACGTTGTGCAGTACGTTGTGCAGTACGTTGTGCAGTATGTTGTGCAGTACGTTGTGTAGTACGTTGTGCAGTACGTTTTGCAGTACGTTGTGTAGTACGTTTTGCAGTACGTTGTGTAGTACGTTGTGCAGTACGTTGTGCAGTACGTTGTGTAGTACGTTGTGTAGTACGTTGTGCAGTACGTTGTGCAGTACGTTGTGTAGTACGTTGTGCAGTACGTTGTGCAGTACGTTGTGCAGTACGTTGTGTAGTACGTTGTGTAGTACGTTGTGCAGTACGTTGTGCAGTACGTTGTGCAGTACGTTGTGTAGTACGTTGTGCAGTACGTTTTGCAGTACGTTGTGTAGTACGTTGTGCAGTACGTTGTGCAGTACGTTGTGCAGTACGTTGTGCAGTACGTTGTGTAGTACGTTGTGCAGTACGTTGTGCAGTACGTTGTGCAGTACGTTGTGTAGTACGTTGTGTAGTACGTTGTGCAGTACGTTGTGCAGTACGTTGTGTAGTACGTTGTGTAGTACGTTTTGCAGTACGTTGTGTAGTACGTTGTGTAGTACGTTGTGCAGTACGTTGTGCAGTACGTTGTGTAGTACGTTGTGTAGTACGTTGTGCAGTACGTTGTGCAGTACGTTTTGCAGTACGTTGTGTAGTACGTTGTGCAGTACGTTTTGCAGTACGTTGTGTAGTACGTTGTGTAGTACGTTGTGCAGTACGTTGTGTAGTACGTTGTGTAGTACGTTGTGTAGTACGTTGTGCAGTACGTTGTGCAGTACGTTGTGTAGTACGTTGTGTAGTACGTTGTGTAGTACGTTGTGCAGTACGTTGTGCAGTACGTTTTGCAGTACGTTGTGTAGTACGTTGTGTAGTACGTTGTGCAGTACGTTGTGCAGTACGTTGTGCAGTACGTTGTGTAGTACGTTGTGTAGTACGTTGTGTAGTACGTTGTGCAGTACGTTGTGCAGTACGTTGTGCAGTACGTTGTGTAGTACGTTGTGCAGTACGTTGTGCAGTACGTTGTGTAGTACGTTTTGCGGTACGTTGTGTGGTACGTTGTGTGGTACGTTGTGCGGTACGTTGTGCGGTACGTTGTGCGGTACGTTGTGCGGTACGTTGTGCAGTACGTTGTGTAGTACGTTGTGCAGTACGTTGTGCAGTACGTTGTGTAGTACGTTGTGTAGTACGTTGTGTAGTACGTTGTGCAGTACGTTGTGCAGTAAGTTGTGTCGTTTTTTGGGCCCTAAAAAAACATGATCAAAGCCTCCAAAAACACCCAAATACTTTTAGAAATGGAAACGCTCTCAATATAGTGATGCAGGCCTTTAGATGTTTTATTCTTTATTTAACTAGGCAAGTCAGTTGAGAACAAATTCTTATTTACAATGACGGCCTACCAAAAGGCAAAAGGCCTCCTGTGGGGACGGGGGCCTGGGATTAAAAAAATAAATGTATGCAATATAAATATAGGACAAAACACACATCACAACAAGAGAGACACAACACTACATAAAGAGAGACCTAAAACAACAACATAACAAGGCAGCAACACATGACAACACAGCATGGTAGCAACACAACATGACAACAACATAGTGTGCACACAAAAACATGGTGCAAACATTATTGGGCAAAGTCAACAGCACAAAGGTCAAGAAGGTAGAGACAACAATACATCATATAAAGCAGCTACAACTGTCAGTAAGAGTGTCCATGATTGAGTCTTTGAATGAAGAGATTGAGAAAAAACTGTCCAGTTTGAGTGTTTGTTGCAGCTTGTTCCAGCCGCTAGTTGCATCGAACTGAAAAGAGGAGCGACCCAGGGATGTGTGTGCTTTGGGGACCTTTAACACAATGTGACTGGCAGAACGGGTGTTGTATGTGGAGAATGAGGGCTGCAGTAGATATCTGAGATAGGGGGGAGTGAGGCCTAAGAGGGTTTTAGATGTTGTACACATGAAAATGTGTCATTCCAAACTTTATCCATAATGTTATACTCCCTTTTGCGTTACTAGAGCCATTTCCCCTATCCAGCTGTTCCATTCTCCTTGTAGCCTGCTGCTACAATTAACTGCTAAAATAAAGGAAACACCAACATAAAGCGTTGTAGTAGGGTGTTGGGCCCCACGAGCCAGAACAGCTTCAATGTGCCTTGGCATAGATTCTACAAGTGTCTCGAACTTCCTGTGTGGAAGCACCACATGCTTTCAAAATACTTTTTATCCCTCATTTACTCAAGTGTTTCCTTTATTTTGACAGTTACCTGTAGAATGGACAGAGTGTTATGACACAATTTCATGTGTACAACATCTAAAGACCTGCATCACTATACTGAGAGCGTTGCCGTTTCTAAAAGGACGTATTTGTGTGTTTTTGTTCATGTTTTTCCGGGGCCCCGCATACTACACAACGTACTACACAACGTACTACACAACGTACTACACAACGTACTACACAACGTACTACACAACGTACTGCACAACGTACTGCACAACGTACTGCACAACGTACTACACAACGTACTACACAACGTACTACACAACGTACTGCACAACGTACTGCACAACGTACTACACAACGTACTACACAACGTACTACACAACGTACTGCACAACGTACTGCACAACGTACTGCACAACGTACTACACAACGTACTACACAACGTACTGCACAACGTACTGCACAACGTACTGCACAACGTACTACACAACGTACTACACAACGTACTACACAACGTACTACACAACGTACTGCACAACGTACTGCACAACGTACTACACAACGTACTACACAACATACTACACAACGTACTACACAACGTACTACACAACGTACTGCACAACGTACTACACAACGTACTACACAACGTACTACACAACGTACTGCACAACGTACTACACAACGTACTACACAACGTACTGCAAAACGTACTGCACAACGTACTACACAACGTACTACACAACGTACTACACAACGTACTACACAACGTACTGCACAACGTACTACACAACGTACTGCACAACGAGGATAAGGAAGTTATTTACTGTTTCGGGTAAGTTTATCAAAAATATGTGAAATCACAAAAAGGTGCCTGGGCCTTTCTATGAAATTCCATTTACATCAAATATAGAGATTTGGTTGCAAAAAAGACAACTTATCCTTTAACTGGAGTTAACAGGGGGGTTAACAAGGCCAACCCGGCCCATCATGCTCTAGTGACTCCTGTGGCGAGCACACGGTCACCAGGTGTACGGTGTTTCCCTCGACACATTGGTGCGGCTGGCTTCTGGGTAAAGCGAGCATTGTGTCAAGAAGCAGTGTGGCTTGGCAGGGTCGTGTTTCAGAGGACGCATGGCTCTCGATATTCACCTCTCCCGAGTCCGTACGGGAGTTGCAGCGATGGGACAAGACTGTAACTACCAACTGGGGAGAAAAAGGGGTAAAAAAATAAAATACAAATATTAACTGGATTTAACTGTAGTCTGAGCCACTGTTGTATACCCACATCCCTTCACGGGGTCACTGTTATTGGATAGTTGTCACGTTCTGACCATAGTTCTTTTGTATTTACTTTGTTTTAGTGTGGTCAGGGCGTGAGTTGGGTGGGTATGATCTATGTTTTCTGTTTCTATGTGGGGTTTCCCGTTTGGCCTGATATGGTTTTCAATCAGAGGCAGGTGTTAGTCATTGTCTCTGATTGGGAACCATATTTAGGTAGCCTGTTTTCTATTGTGTTTTGTGGGTGGTTGTCTTCAGTCTTTGTGTGTCTGCACCAGATAGAACTGTTTCGGTTTTCACTTTTGTTGTTTTGTATTTTGAAGTGTTCTGTTTTTTGATTTATTATTAAATTAAGATGAACACTAACCACGCTGCGCTTTGGTCCTCTCCTTCCACCGACGACAGCCGTTACAATAGTAGTGTTGCCGGCGGTGACAACACAACAACACCCACATGTTCCTGCCGCCTCGCTCCATGATGAGCAGCACCAGTTACCCAGCTCTCTTCTAATTATATTATGGACTTAATGAGTTTTAATTGGGAGGAGATCTTAACTTACAGCCTAATTGCATCTGATTAAAGACAATATTAGTTTTACTGTCTGGCCAATTGGTTGGGGAGGGGGGCAGGAAGGGGGAGTTAGGGAGAGCGAGGAGGTTTTTAGTGAGAGATCAATGGTCTCCTTGTGGAGATGGTCATCTAATGGAGAAGAGGAGAAGACAGGAGGAGAGGAGGAGACCAGGAGGAGAGAAGGAGACAGGAGGAGAGGAGGAGACAGGAGGAGAGGAGGAGACCAGGAGGAGAGAAGGAGACAGGAGGAGAGGAGGAGACAGGAGGAGAGGAGGAGACCAGGAGGAGAGGAGGAGACAGGAGGAGAGGAGGAGACAGGAGGAGAGGAGGAGACCAGGAAGAGAGGAGGAGACCAGGAGGATAGGAGGAGACCAGGAAGAGAGGAGGAGACCAGGAGGAGAGGAGGAGACAGGAGGAGAGGAGGAGACCAGGAGGAGAGGAGGAGACCAGGAAGAGAGGAGGAGACCAGGAGGAGAGGAGGAGACCAGGAAGAGAGGAGGAGACCAGGAGGAGAGGAGGAGACCAGGATGAGAGGAGGAGACAGGAGGAGAGGAGGAGACCAGGAAGAGAGGAGGAGACCAGGAAGAGAGGAGGAGACCAGGAGGAGAGGAGGAGACCAGGAAGAGAGGAGGAGACCAGGAGGAGAGGAGGAGACCAGGATGAGAGGAGGAGACAGGAGGAGAGGAGGAGACCAGGAAGAGAGGAGGAGACAGGAGGAGAGAAAGAGACAGAAGGAGAGGAAGAGACAGGAGGAGAGGAGGAAGATTAGACCAGGAGAGGAGGAAGAGACAGGAGGAGAGGAGGATGAGGGAAAAAGGAGGTCATCATGAAGAAAGGATCAAGATGAAGTGGTGTTAATAAGGAGATATAGGAGGAGGGGAGGGAAGAGAACTAGGAGAATGATGGAGGGAGGACTAGGAAAATGATGGAGGGAGGACTAGGATAATGATGGAGGGAGGACTAGGAGAATGATGGAGGGAGAACTAGAATGATGGAGGGAGAACTAGGAGAATGATGGAGGGAGAACCAGGAGAATGATGGAGGGAGGACTAGGAGAATGATGGAGGGAGGACTAGGAGAATGATGGAGGGAGGACTAGGAGAATGATGGAGGGAAAACTAGGAGATTGATGGAGGGAGAACTAGGAGAATGATGGAGGGAGAACTATGAGAATGATGGAGGGAGAACTGGGAGAATGATGGAAGGAGAACTAGGAGAATGATGGAGGGAGGACTAGGAGAATGATGGAGGGAGAACTATGAGAATGATGGAGGGAGAACTAGGAGAATGATGGAGGGAGGACTAGGAGAATGATGGAGGGAGGATTAGGAGAATGATGGAGGGAAGACAAGGAGAATGATGGAGGGAGGACTAGGAGAATGATGGAGGGAGAACCAGGAGAATGATGGAGGGAGAACCAGGAGAATGATGGAGGGAGGACTAGGAGAATGATGGAGGGAGGACTAGGAGAATGATGGAGGGAGTACTAGGAGAATGTAGGAGGGAGGACTAGGAGAATGATGGAGGGAGGACTAAAATGATGGAGGCAGAACTAGGAGAATGATGGAGGGAGAACTAGGAGAATGATGGAGGGAGAACTAGGAGAATGATGGAGGGAAGACTAGGAGATTGATGGAGGGAGAACTAGGAGAATGATGGAGGGAGAACTAGGAGAATGATGGAGGGAGGACTAGGAGAATGATGGAGGGAGGACTAGGAGAATGATGGAGGGAGAACTAGAATGATGGAGGGAGGACTAGGAGAATGATGGAGGGAGAACTAGAATGATGGAGGGAGGACTAGGAGAATGACGGAGGGAGAACTGGGAGAATGATGGAGGGAAGACAAGGAGAATGATGGAGGGAGAACTAGGAGAATGATGGAGGGAGAACTAGGAGAATGATGGAGGGAGAACTAGGAGAATGATGGAGGGAGAACCAGGAGAATTATGGAGGGAGGACTAGGAGAATGATGGAGGGAGGACTAGGAGAATGATGGAGGGAGATCTAAAATGATGGAGGCAGAACTAGGAGAATGATGGAGGGAGGACTAGGAGAATGATGGAGGGAGGACTAGGAGAATGATGGAGGGAGGACTAGGAGAATGATGGAGGGAGAACTAGGAGAATGATGGAGGGAGAACCAGGAGAATGATGGAGGGAGAACTAAAATGATGGAGGCAGAACTAGGAGAATGATGGAGGGAGAACTAGGAGAATGATGGAGGGAGTACTAGGAGAATGATGGAGGGAGGACTAGGAGAATGATGGAGGGAGGACTAGGAGAATGATGGAGGGAGGAATAGGAGAATGATGGAGGGAGAACTAGGAGAATGATGGAGGGAGAACTAGGAGAATGATGGAGGGAGGAGTAGGAGAATGATGGAGGGAGAACTAGGAGAATGATGGAGGGAGAACTAGGAGAATGATGGAGGGAGAACTAGGAGAATGATGGAGGAGGATTAGGAGAATGATGGAGGGATACGAATGTGAGAGATATCGCTTAGAGCAAAAATATTCATAATAACTTCTTTTCAGACTTTGACTGTCTTTGAGTACAACCAAGGTCAGGTGACATGGACCTATCTACTCCACACTGAAGCATGACTAACATGTTCTCCACAGTACATGACCGTATTATAAACTTCCATAGTGTAGACCCTCCTACACCTTCTTAATATATCACTAACACTGTCCTTACCCAGATGTGTGTTCTTCCATAGCCTCACAGCATGTATTTGAGGAGATTAGTTGGCTTACAGGGTTCTCAAGAGCGGAACACTGCAGGGAAATCTTTAAGCTGTGTGATAGGGAGCAGGTTTCACTGGTTAAACACACCTATAGCACAGAGATATGCATACACAACGGAACATACAGTGTTTTAATCATTCATGAACACTAACAACACCACTATGTGTAGACACACACACAGACTGTAGGTATGCACACACACGTAACACTCAGACACACACACACACAGCCCCTCTCTCTCTCCATCTCTCACTCTCTCCTTTCAAAGCTCTACTCATCTTGGCCGGGATCAGTGGTGAGTCAAAGACAGGCACTAGAGAGCTGCAGGTAAATGATGCTTATATGAGGGTTATTTCCTCTGGCTTGTGAAGTAAAGCACATGCTTAATTGCCATCCTCACCTGACCAATTGTATAATTTCCTTTATTTTTTCACAACAGCCTCTCCTGCCCAGACTAGGAGCAGGTAATGAGCTGGAGGTGTCCCCCAAAGCTTTAGACGAGGCGGCTTGAAATAGGCTTCACTAATTTACCAATTAGTCATAAGGTACAGTTGTGAGAGAGCGAGTTCCCTAAGTCCCTGAGTACCTAGCTAGCTACCCCCACCACCACCACTTCTATATCCTCTTAGTGAGAGAGCAAGTTCCCCAAGTTATTAAGTAGCTAGCTACCCCCACCACCACTCCTATAGCCTCTTAGTGAGAGAGCGAGTTCCCCAAGTCTTTGAGTAGCTAGCTACCCCCACCACCACCACTCCTATATCATCTTAGTGAGAGAGCAAGTTCCCCAAGTTATTAAGTAGCTAGCTACCCCCACCACCACTCCTATAGCCTCTTAGTGAGAGAGAGAGTTCCCCAAGTCTTTGAGTAGCTAGCTACCCCCACCACCACCACTTCTATAGCCTCTTAGTGAGCGAGCGAGTTCCCCAAATCTTTGAGTATCTAGCTAACCCCACCACCACCACTCCTATAGCCTCTTAGTGAGCGAGCGAGTTCCCCAAATCTTTGAGTATCTAGCTAACCCCACCACCACCACTCCTATAGCCTCTTAGTGAGCGAGCGAGTTCCCCAAATCTTTGAGTAGCTAGCTAACCCCACCACCACCACTCCTATAGCCTCCTAGTGAGCAAGCGAGTTCTCCAAGTCTTTGAGTAGTTAGCTACCCCCACCACCACTCCTATAGCCTCTACCCACTGCAGTCATCATCACTCCATTACTGCGGTTCTCCGCTCCTCCGCTCATCCTTTGGCCTTTTCCACTTCTGTGAGGAAACTTGGTCCCATCTGCACTTTGGAAATTAGTATGCTCCTCTTGTGCCTTGGAGGGAGGGAGGTAGGGAGTGTTTGTGGGAGTGGAGTGAGGGAGTGTGTGAATGTGTCGGCGTTGGCAAGACTGCTTCTGTGTTTAAGTGAGTTGGGACCAGTTCCACTGACCAGATGATCATGAGTTGGGTTTCTGGAGACGTGAAGACTTATGAGAACAGGGATCAGCTTGACACGAACAAAGTTTTGCTCCAGGTGGAAATCACATTTTTCACCGATAGAAACAATTTCCCAACATGTGTTCCACTGATTCCCTCCCATCAAAACCTGACCTGAGGAATTTCAGGTCTCAATGACATAAAACTAAGCTGCGTTTTTTGTTATATTGGCCTGAATACTCGTTATGTGTGAGTCTAAGCACATCAATCCCTGAGAGTGGCTGTGCCAATGCTTCTGTGTGGACATCAGTGTGAGAGACTGCATAATACATACTTATGGGAATCACTCAGTGTGTTTTCTCCTAATTAAATATGAATTCACCCCTCTGCATGTGTATGACTGTTTGATGTGGGTCTCTATTCCTCTATTTGTGTACAAGCACATCTGTGCAGCTGTGTGTGTGTGTGTGTGTGTGTGTTTATGTTGGTTTGAATGTGTGCGTGCGAGTGCATGCAATGTGCAACGTGTGTGTCCATGTGTGCATGCATGCGTTCAATGTGCGACACGTGCGTTTAATGTGTGTGTGAGTGTGTGTGTGTCTGTATCAAGAGCGTATCCAGAGAGAAGAACATGTTCCTGCCTTTCTCATCAGTCAATGAGTACCTTGAACTCCAGGGTAATTGTGACTAATTAAGACAAATAATTGAGTCAATTAAGCCGTGAAAGAGTTTGAATAAAACAGAGAGTTGATCTGTCTGTCCAAGCGGTGCATGTCAAATGTTATGTTACTGCACTCATTCTTCTCTAGTCACTCGCTCCCCTCACAAACTACTGTATATGTGTCTTACATACAGCTCTCTCTCTGTATCTCTTGCTCTCTACTGTACCTCTCTTTTCCTCCCTCACCTCTCGTCCTCTCATCCCCCACATGCTAATGGACTCCACAACCCCTCCTCCCTTCCCATGTCTGTCTAATCAAAAATCAATTAAAAACACCTTGCCGCCAAGTCTCGAGAGCCCGGCTCGGGCTGAGGGTGGAACGGAAACGCTTCTCCCTCTATTCTCTCTCCTCTCTCTCTCTCCCTCTGTTCTATTTCTCTCCACTCCTCGCATCTCTCTTCCTGTGCTAAGCACCGCCCCTCCTGTCTACTGGAAGTTCGCAGAATGATTTACGAGAACTGAGAACTTAATTTATATATTATTTTCCTGCTGCATCCTCTCATTTATTTATTAGATATTTCTCCCCGCCACGCCGCCTCTTCCTGTCTCTGGCGTGGAAGAGGAGGAGGAGGAGGAGAGGAGGATGGGAGGATGGGATTAGAGGGGTAATGTGGTCTCAGGGCAGACCAGCAGACTGGCAGGCCTGCAGACATGGAACAGATCTGTCCCACAGTTAATGGCATTAGTGCTGTCTCTGAGCTGAATGAGGGAGGGGAGGGATGGAGGAAGAGAGAGGAGGGGAGGGAGGGAGGGAGGGAGGGAGGGAGGGAGGGAGGGAGGGAGGGAGGGAGGGAGGGAGGGAGGGAGGGAGGGAGGGAGGGAGGGAGGGAGGGAGGGAGGGAGGGGAGTCCGACAGAGAGACAGACAAACATATTAAAACTGCCTCTCTACCAGCCACACACCTACTGTTTACTTTACTCCAACTAAACTGTGTGTCCCTCAACACACACTCTCCATCTGCACCTGTACACACACAATACACTTACATGCACTCCTGCACCGATTCACACAAACGCTCTCAAACAAACAAACAAAAGTACACACACATTCATGCGTATGCATGTACGCACACACACACACAAACACATAGAAATACCCACACCACACATGGATTCAAACAGAAAAAAACTATTTTTTCTCTCTCCATGTCAGGTGCAAATGGACTTCAGTGCAAAGGCAAACACGGTGCTCAGCAGAGAGGGGACATCATTGTCGACTCTGTCGACTGTCTATGCGGATAAAGCTACAATCACTCCTCTCCGAGCTAGTCTCTCCTTTACTCATTTGCACTTCCACAGTTTTCTAACAAGGTGTTACTGATCCTTGCGGCTTTGGTGACGTCAACACCAACACCACGTTCTCCTGGCTGTCTCTCAGTAGAGTGTCCAAACACAGCAGTCCTCCCAGCCTCCCTGCCTGGGTATCAAAGCCCCAAGAAACCACCACCAACACAGGCTCAAATTACCCTCAGCAGCTTGCTGGGAGAGACACAAACACACAGCAGAGCAGAGAGGAGAGACCAGAGAGGAGAGAGAGACAACACAACACAGGTTGGGAGGGAGAGTGAGTGAGAGACAGAGAGACAGGGAGATAGATAGAGAGATAGCGAGAGAGGGTGAGAGAGAGAGGGGAAGGATCAGCAATGAAAGGCCAGACAAAGAGAGGTGAGGAGGAGAGTTGTAGCCTTTTAAACATGCACACATCTAGTGCATGAACTGGGGCATTGTTACTGGCAGCAGGAGAGGGAGTGGAGAGGGAATGAGAGAGGACACTGACAGACAGGTGGAGCCAACGCACACTGGCTTGTGATGGATGAAGAGGAGAGTTAGTAAATATACATGGAGCCCTCCTCCCTGGCACGTTGTGCTGCCTCAGCACACAGCAGATTGGCTGCTTCGCCCCATTGTCTCCCTCCACCTGAAAAGGGTTAAGTCATGAAAATATTGTCTCGGATCATGAAAATATTAACAAGTCTGCCCCTCCCTGCTAACGTGAACCTAGTCACGGGGAGAAGGGGAGAGGATAGAGTATGGAGGAGAGGAGGGGGGTAGAGAGAGATACTAACTTAGCCTCCAGTGCTCTCTCTTTTTATCTCTGTGTATCCAAGGCCACCTCGGGCACCAAAGGTGTGTCTGCAAACAGCTTTAGACAGAGCTATTGATCCCATAGAGGAGAGCTGTCATAGCTGCCCCCCACACAGGTCCCCCTGAGCCCCCAGGAAGGGGAAAGGCTTTACAGGTATAGGCCCTGGTAAAGGTCACCTACTGATGGAGAATGGAGATAGGGCTCCCAGTGGTCACTGCATATAAAGGGATGGATTAAGGGCCAGTGTTTTTACTGATTGAAATTCCTTAACACACAGCTCCCGGACCAGTGATTCTGAGCCTCAAAATAATTAAGCGTTCAGGCATTTATGGCATATGGTACTTTATTTTGCCATTGGGCTTCACTATATTAGCATATTAGCATAGTACTGTTTAAAGCATATTGCTTTGAATACTCTGAAGAATGACCTTTATGTTATGGTAACTGAATGCAAACTTTATGCTCACTGTGTTAATACCGTACAGGGTTATAGCTGTAGTGTTTGTCCAATATGAACGTAATCTCATTCTCCAGTCCACCGCTCTAGCCTCTGCATCACCACAGAACAGCACTGGCCACTAGGATAGACAGCACTTCATCAATCACTCTCCTGTCCTGACACTCTGCCAACACACTGCATGGAGATGATGAGAGGAAAGCCTTTCATGTTCTACCTGCCTTTCACTTCAGTAAACACACACACACACACACACATACACTCGTAATAATTTCACTGAAATAAAAAAACAGAAATCTCTCTCGCCGCCAATTTATCAAGCTGACACTTTCTGTCGGTGCTGTGTCGTCATAGCCTTTTATCCCCAGCATCATTATTTTGTGTCTCAATGGCTGTGGAGGCAGAGGAACCGCAAGGCAGAGACAGTCTCTAGCTGTGGAGGCAGAGGAACATCAAGGCAGAGACAGTCTCTGGCTGTGGAGGCAGAGGAACATCAAGGCAGAGACCGTCTCTGGCTGTTGAGGCAGAGGAACCGCAAGGCAGAGACAGTCTCTGGCTGTGGAGGCAGAGGAACATCACGGCAGAGACAGTCTCTGGCTGTGGAGGCAGAGGAACCGCAAGGCAGAGACAGTCTCTAGCTGTGGAGGCAGAGGAACATCAAGGCAGAGACAGTCTCTGGCTGTGGAGGCAGAGGAACCGCAAGGCAGAGACAGTCTCTAGCTGTGGAGGCAGAGGAACATCAAGGCAGAGAAAGTCTCTAGCTGTGGAGGCAGAGGAACATCAAGGCAGAGACAGTCTCTGGCTGTGGAGGCAGAGGAACCGCAAGGCAGAGACAGTCTCTAGCTGTGGAGGCAGAGGAACATCAAGGCAGAGACAGTCTCTAGCTGTGGAGGCAGAGGAACATCAAGGCAGAGACAGTCTCTGGCTGTGGAGGCAGAGGAACCGCAAGGCAGAGACAGTCTCTAGCTGTGGAGGCAGAGGAACATCAAGGCAGAGACAGTCTGGCTGTGGAGGCAGAGGAACATCAAGGCAGAGACAGTCTCTGGCTGTGGAGGCAGAGGAACATCAAGGCAGAGACAGTCTCTAGCTGCACCCTCCATGATGTCCTCCATGATGTCCTCCATGATGTCCTCCAAATCAGAAGGAACAATAATCCAGTTACAATGAGGCGTAATGAAAAAGAGCTTTTAGTGTTTTTCTGATCAGTCCACTAGAACACTTATCTGAACATCAGCAGTGGAGCATTAAAATAGTCGCTTTAATCCGATTCATGGCACTTTAAAAGCCTTATTGCACACGGCTGTGGAGTCCCAAATGGCCCCCTATTCCCTGTACGGTGCACTACTTTTGACCAGGGACTGGCTGATGGGCGCCTGACGTGTCTTCGTTAGTTTCCCGCTGTAAGCCCTGTAAGTAAGAAGATACTAATTAGAGGGCTTTGGATGTGTGATTTGACCAGCTGCACAGCCCACACACTAGCTGGCAGATATGCAGCTACTGCAGTGAAAACTCACACACTAGGAGGGACACACACATACAGTATGCACACACACACACAAAAACATGCTCCCTCACTACATCACTACACACCTACACATCCGTCCATGGCTCACACACAGGAATTCATCTATCAGTGGTTCACATTGCCCTCCAGCTAGCTGGAGCTGCTGCAGACATTGATCAAACTGACTGTTAACATGAAGAAGTTCAAAATCTCACTTTTCTAATCCCTTTACTGCCAACAACCTTCCTCACCCCCATAGCGGAAACAAAAGATACACACTTTGACACACACTCATATTCACAAAAATACATGCATGTATACAAACTCATTTGCACGCTGGAATGCACACAAATGAACACACACACTCAACGGAAAACTCACACAGAAATGGAAACAAATCAAGGGTTTTTCTCCCCTCTCAAACCTCCATTGAAGGAGTGAAATCCCTGTATGAGGTGGTTGTAGTGTGGGTATGGCAGCATCACACTGAGTTCCACTGAACTTCCTCTGCAGTCTCTGAGTGTGTTTATGATGTGGCCAACATGCTAACCTATGGAAGTGAACCAGGGTCATATTCCTGAACTTGTCCAATATGACATTTTCTATTCAAAAACGTTTTTGCTACATTTTGCTGTGGTGTGCACCAATGTATACAACCCAGGGTTTGGGCTTCTGCCCTCTGGTATTCCACCACTAGGTGGAGCTCTATGGAACAGACTGCACTGCTAAGACAGCTCAGATGGAGCATGCTCATACACAGATGAATTATCATTTCAATTTCAATTAACACTCTTCACTTTCCAAGAAAACGTGGATGCATTGAGTTGAGCTTGTTGCTTCCGGCACTATAATCCTTCTGGAAAGTAAAAGAACAGAAAGATGCTTAACATGTGTTCCCAAGTCACATCTGCCTCCACATTATCCTCATTCCACATGTATGGTAAATATCCAACGCATACATACATGAAATACAATACATCTCTTGATATTACCTCTGAGAGTTATGAGAATCACAGAAGGCTCCAGTCAAGAGAAGGAGGAAAGGAATCACTCAGAGAGAAGTACTTGTATCACCATAATAAGCAACGGCCGTAAGGGCGGCTAGACATTACACCATTTTTGCCCTGTCTGCAGGCGCCTGACGAGCATTTCTCAAATCACAGACAAATAGATGACATTTTGGGGAAAACGTTAAGTCTCAGCCCTCAACATGTTAGCACTTCTCCCAATTGCGATTGATAGTTTTTTGGGCTCCCGAGCGCTCTACGGCACCCCGATAATTTACCAGACGTGTTTGAAAAATTTGGCAGTGGTCCTATCAGATGAAAGGTGTGCCCCAGACTAATCTGCTGTCAGCCAATCAGCCAACTCAAAACTACATTATAACTTCCATTCTCTTATGATGGCCGGACATCGTCCCACATTTTAACAAATAAACAGATCAAATCAAACATGTTCAGGCCTAATTCCACGTGCACATAGGTATTTTAGCGGTCTGCTCCGTTGGAATATAACAGCATCTTTATTTCTCGCTGAATGATTGATTCCTGCCATGTCAAAAGGCAAGTCTGTCCTTGTAACCAGCGAGAAAAAAGACTAAGGGCTAGATTCAATCCATATCGTGGAAGTATCCGCCTTATATCTTGATAGAAATTTAAAGGCATTCCCGGTAAACGCTGCATACTATGTCGGCTAAATCGGAAATAACCTTCACATTTTTTTACGCTGATCTTCCATGACACTTGACTGACTTGTCAAATGTGAGAGGTATGGTATTCAGGAGGCCTGCCACTGCATTGTAGTGTATTGGGTGTCTTGGTTAAGCACTCACCCTCTTTCCCCTTATCTCACTGAAGTGAAAAGTCTGAGGTGAGAGCTCCTACACAAGGGAAAGAGAATAGAGAGTGGAATGAACGTAAGTAACTTTGCCTTCAGCGCCCGTTTCATTGTGGTTTCCAGAGAAGCCCCTCACTGGGGTTTAGAGTCGAGTCTGCCAACTGCTCAAGCCAGACCAAACAGTAACAAAACAGTGTGCTTAGTTTGCACCAGAGTCAAAGAAAGGTATTGTCTTTTGTTTTGCAGTTCCGGAGTTACCAGCCTTTGTTCGAACAGTTTTGCATATTCATCCCCCTCACGGCCCACATAGATGTTAATGCACGCCCACACTAACACATCTGAGTGAGCAGGGCAAACAAATGCTCCATCTCTCATACTCACTCACTCACTCACTCATTCACTCACTCACTCACTCACTCACACTCTCTATCTCCCTCTCACTACACAAACTTTGTGAAAGAGAGAGTTGTTGGCAGCAGCCACCTCTCAGTGTGCTGGATCAGCTGAAATAGGATCCGGTGCTCAGATCCCGCTGTACCTCTCACACATACTGATATGGCCTGATCTCCAGTCAGTGGAGTTAGCCTGCAGGGAGTCAGTCAGGAGCTTAGAGCTGTGCGCCAGGGACACTGCTGCTTCACACACACTACAGAAGAGAAGATCTGGCCAGGAGACAATGTCAGCGTCTCAAACAGCAGCCTATTCCCTACATAGAGCCCTGGTCAAAAGTTGTGGACTACATACACTACATACAGGGAATAGGGTGCCATTTAAGATGCAGACAATGGTGGACCCTGATCAAGAGTACTGCACTACATAGGAAAAATGATGCCATTTGAGACACAGCCAATGGCAACGGCCCAGGTCAAAAGTAATGCACTACATAGTGAATAGGGTGCCATTTCAGACATTGCCAATAGCAACGACAGGGCCGTATCTATCTCACTAGCTGGTAATGGAGTTGGCATATGCAGGGGCTACTTTAGCCACATGACATCACTCCTGGCGAATGTGATATGATGATTCAACAATGTTTTGACATGAGAGGAGAGAATCGTGATGATCCACATGACAGAACAACATGCCTAGCAACCTCCTCAGGCTCTAGTGTCACAACACTGACTTTGCAAGCACGATGTGTCAAACCGAATGTACTGTCAAGACACTTCAGAGCAGCATTCCAGGAAAGGATACCTTTAATAGCCAAAGTCATGTCACTACAGTTTCATGTTAGTTGGAGAGTAGTTACTGTTAAGAATTATCATAAGTATTATCATAAGTATTATCATAAGTATCATAAGTATTATCATAAGTATCATGTATTATCATAAGTATCATAAGTATTATCATAGGTATTATCATAAGTGCCTAAGTCTCCACTCCCCTTGGATTTCTTCACATTTCATTGTGTTACAGAGTGGGATTAAAATAGATCTAATAGTCATTTTTAATGAACAAAATACTCTGTAATGCCAAAGTGGAAGAACATTTATTTTTTTATGAATTACACATAAAGCACTAATGGACCTTGATTAGATAAGTATTCACCCCCGAGTCAACACATGTTAGAAACACCTTTGGCAGCGATTACAGCTGTGAGTCTTATTAGGTAAGTCTCTGAGAGCTTTGCACACCTGTATTGTGCAACATTTGTCCATTATTCTTTCAAGAATTATTCAAGATCTGTTAAGGTGTTGGGGATCATGGCTAGATAGCAATTTTAAAGTCTTGCCTTAGATTTTCAAGTAGATTTAAGTCAAAAGTGTAAGTTGGCCCCTCAGGAAAATTCACTGTCTTCTTGGTATGCAACTCCAGAGTAGATCTGGCCTGTGTTGTAGGTTATTGTCCTGCTGAAAGGTGAATTCCTCTCCCAGTGTCTGGTGTAAAGCAGTGTCTGGTGTAAAATCCTCTAGGATTTTGTCTGTGCTTAGCTCCATCTCATTTATTTTTATCCTGTAAATCTCCCCTGTCTTTGCTGATGTCAAGCATACCCATACCATGATGCAACCACCACCATGCTTGAAAATACGGAGGCAGTGGTGTGTTGTGTTGGATTTGCTCCAAACATAAGGTTTTGTATTTAGGCCAAAAAGTGTATTCCTTTGCATTGTTTTTCTTTTGCAGTATTACTTTAGTGCCTTGTTGCAAACAGGATGTAGGATTCTGAATATTTGTATTCCTATTTTCACTGTAATTTAGGTCATTATTGTGGAGTCACTACAATGTTGTCGATCCAGCTTCAGTTTTCTCCCATCAGCTATTGAACTCAGTAGCTGTTTTAAAATCCCAAATGCCCTGCAGCTCAGTTCAGAAGGATGACTGTATCTTTCATGTGTCTGGGTGTCACGTTCCTGACCTGTTTTCTTTTGTCTTGTATTTATTTAGTTGGTCAGGGCATGAGTTGGGTGGGTTTGTCTATGTGTGATTTTCTATGTTGGGATTTTGTGTTCGGCCTGGTATGATTCTCAATCAGAGGCAGCTGTCAATCGTTGTCCCTGATTGAGAATCATACTAAGGCAGCCGGGGTTTCACGTGTGTTTTGTGGGTGTTTGTATCTCGTGTCAGTGTTCGTGCCACACGGGACTGTTTTCGGTTTTGTCACGTTTGTTGTTTTTTGTATTTGTAAGTGTTCAGTTTCGTTTTGATTAAATCAATATGAGCACTAACCACTCTGCGTGTTGGTCCGATCCATGCTCCTCCTCGTCCGAGGAGGAGAACGACTATGACGACCATTACACTGGGTGGTTTAATACATAAATTCACAGCATCATTATTAACTTGACCATGCTCAAAGAGATATGCAATGTCCGATTTGTTATTGTTACCCATCTACCAATCACTGCCCTTCTTTATGAGGCTTTCGAAAAGCTCCCTGGTCTTTATAGTTGAATCTGTGCTTGAAATTCAATACTTGACTGAGGGACCTTACAGATGTTGTGTGTATGAGGGACAGAGGAAGGGTTAGTCATTCAAAAATCATGTCAACCACTATTATTTCACACAGAGTGAGTCCATGTAACTTATTATGTGATTTGTTGAAGTTTTACTCCTGAACTAATTTAGGCTTGCCTAAACAAAGGGGTGAATAATTATGCAACAACTATATTTTAGGTATTTCATTTGTATTCATTTGTAAAAATGTCTAGTATTTTGTGCAGTGACCAAAAAAAAATCACAATTAAATGTATTTAAATCCCGCTTCGTAATGCAACAAAATGTGAAAAAATCCAAGGGGGGTGAAAACTTATGATAGCCACTGTATCATTAGTATTACATCTTACTCATCTCTCGCCCCTCTACTTCTTCCCAGGGGAAGCGTTAGAAATAAGGCTTTACATTAGAGATATTGGTGCCCATGATGCTCATTAGTAGTTACTGCCCCTCTCCCCTCCTCTCTTCTCCTCCCCTCTCCCCTTCCCTCCGCTTCTTTCCTCTCCTCTCCTCTCCTCTCCCTCACTCAATCTCTCTCTCCACATGAGGATGTGTAAATATGGGATTATTGAGGAATTGATCTCTGCCCTGCTCCTCCGTCCAGCGTATCCTCCACCTCCCATTAATCTGCAATGACTGGAGGAGAAGCCCAGAATCCATCAGTGGGCTTCGCTGCAGACAATTGTCTGAAGGGCCCGCTCCATCCAAATTCAATTAGATTCAATGGGCTACATACACAAATAAGAGCGTTGTTAGATTGAGACACATAAATAAGCAGAGGGACAGTGAGGGAGAGAGAATTAAACCAAGAGAGAGAGGCCAGATTGATCTTTCCTCTTTCGGACCGTGTTATCGAGTCTCCAAATGAGATCAGTGTGAATGATATTCCCTGGCTCGTCTTTCTCTCTCTCCTCTCTTCCCCAAGTGTGTCTCTCTCTCTCTGTCACTGTCTCTCTCTATTGTCCTCTCTCTCTCTCTCTTCCCACCTCTCTCTCTCTCTCTCTTGCTCTCTCTCTCTCTCTTCCCACCTCTCTCCCTCTCTCTTGCTCTCTCTCTCTCGCTCCCCCCCTCTTTCTCTCTCTCATCTGACCTTTTTTGCTCACTCTGCCCCTGAATGACTGCTGAGCCCAGCCTTGAGCTTCACTGTCTGACAAAGACCATCTTTCTTTTCTCCGGAGAAAGAGGGCAGAGGAAGAGATGAGGAGGAGAGGAGGGTAGGAGCAGGGGACTTCAAGAGGAGTGGTGGTGAGTCATGAGAGGAGAAGTTCAACGACTGGTGAAACGGTGGTATGAGAGTGACATGGAGAGACATTGTTGTTAATAATTTAATAGGATCTCTTTTAGACCACCATAGGCATAGTCCTCAGAGACGTACATATTAAAAACATAAGCAACAAAACAAAACAAAATTATCTTTCTTAAATAGCTAATTAGCGTTAACGTAACCCTTGTGTGCACTTGGTCATTATGTTCGAATTATTTGTACTTTATACAATTACCTTCATTAACCTTTCTTTCATAAGTGTTTTTTCTAAAATGTCTTGTTGATGTTCAGATGGCCTAAAACTTCAGTGACATCAGTGGTTAAGATGTAAGTGGAGTTGACTTACGGTGAGAGAGAAATAGAGAGGAGAGTGAGAGAGATTTTTATGAAATCAGGGAGTGTGAGATAGAGATTATGACAAAATGCCACAGAGAGATATGGAGTGTGAGCTAAACAGAGGGATGAGATGAAAACTAGAGAGAGAATGAACATTCAGAAAGTATTCAGACCCCTTCCCTTTTTCCACATTTCGTTATGTCACAGCCTTATTCTAAAATGGATTCAATATGTTATTTTCCTCATCAATCTACACACAATACCCCATAATGACAAAGCAAAAACAGGTTTTTAGAAATGTTTGCAAATATATTAAAAATAAATCACAGAAATACCTAATTTACATAAGTATTTAGACCCTTTACTATGAGACTCGAAGTTCAGCTCAGGTGCATCCTGTTTCCATTGATCATCCTTGAGATGTTTCTACAACTTGATTGGAGTCCACCTGTGGTAAATTCAATTGATTGGACATGATTTGGAAAGGCACACACCACAGTTGACAGGGAATGTCATAGCAAAAACCAAGCCATGAGGTCAAAGGAATTGTCCGTAAAGCTCCAAGACAGGATTGCTTCGAGGCACAGATCTGGGGAAGGGTAGCAAAACAGCATTGAAGGTACCCAAGAACACAGTGGCCTCCATCATTCTTAAATGGAAGAAGTTTGGAACCACCAAGACTCTTCCTAGATCTGGCCACCCGTCCAAACAGAGCAATCGGGGGAGAAAGACCTTGGTCAGGGAGGTGACCAAGAACCTGATGGTCACTCTGACAGATCTCCAAAGTTCCTCTGTGGAGATGGGATAACCTTCCAGAAGGACAACCATCTTTGCAACACTCCACCAATCAGGCATTTATGGTAGAGTGTTCAGATGGAGGCCACTCCTCAGTAAAAGGCACATGATAGCCTGCTTGGAGTTTGCCAAAAGGCACTTAAGGACTCTCAGACCATGAGAAACAAGATTCTCCGGTCTAATGAAACCAAGATTGAACTCTTTGGCATGAATGCCAAGCGTCACTTCTGGAGGGAACCTTGCACCATCCCTACGGTGAAGCAAGGTGGTGGCAGCATTATGCTATTGGGATGAAATCCTGCTCCAGAGTGCTCAGAACCTCAGACTGGGGCGAAGGTTCACCTTCCAACGGGACAATGACCCTGAGCACACAGCCAAGACAACGCAGGAGTGGCTTCGGATAAGTCTCTGAATGTCCTTGAGTGGCCCAGCCAGAGCCCGGACTTGAATCCGATCGAACGTCTCTGGAGAGACCTGAAAATAGCTGTGCACCTATGCTCTCCATCCAACCTGACAGAGCTTGAGAGGATCTGCAGTGAAACACCCCAAATACAGGTGTGCCAAGCTTGTAGCGCCGTACCAAAGAAGACTCGAGGCTATAATCGCTGCCAAAAGGTGCTTCAACAAAGTACTGAGTAAAGGGTCTGAATAGTTATGTCAATTTGATATTTATTCTTTTATTTTTGTATACATTTGCAAAAATTTCTAAAAACCTGTTTTTTGCTTTGTCATTATGGGGTATTCTGTGGGAAAAAAAACTTTATTTTAGAATAAGGCTGTAACATAAGAAAATGTGGAAAAAGTGAAGGGTCTGAATACTTTCCAAATGAACTGTAAAAGAGATATAAGAGAGCATGTAGAATAGATTGATATGGGGAGTGTGAAGCAGAGACATGACTGTGTGAGAGTATATGACAGAGGACAGGTCAGACCCACACAAGACAGTAGTGAGCTACAGATAGATATGAGAGGGACTGGGACTAAGAGAGGGAGGAGATGTGTCGTATAAACAATTAAGATAGAAGAGATAATGAAATGGGGTGAGAGATACATTATGAGAGCGTGAGATAGAGACATGAGAGGACATGAGTCAGAGATATTGGAGATGAGGAGGGAAAAAGAAAGATATGGAAGAGATATGAGGAAGAGGGAGCGAGAGAGAGACAGAGAGAGAGGTTGAAATAAATATAGAGATAGATAGGCCGGTCCGAAGTGAGACAGAGTTATCGGGCGAGATCGATCTGGCCGACTGATGCCAAATGGGGGGTGTAATGATGGGTAATGACATGAGCCTGGAGAAGAGAGGGAAAACTGTGTGTGTGCGTGTTTGGGATCGTGCGTGCGTGCGTGTCTGGAACAATGTCCACCCAGTAGCCGTTACTTTCATTAATAGAGCCGATTCATTGCACATCACAAAGACCGTTTCATACCCACCCCACCCCCGTAGCAATGTATATAAACACACCACAATCACTATACTATCTCTGTCTTTCTGTATCTCCCACCCTCTGTCTGGCCACATCCCACTCCCTCACTACCTTCACCCCCGTCTCAATTCTCTCTCTCTCTCCCTCATAATCTGCCTCCCTCTTCTCTCATCACCATTACTTTTTCATCCCTCTCTCACCCACCGTGTATCTCACTGGATGTCTGTTCATCTGTTTTTAAAATGATCCTGTCAAAAGACATCACTCTGGGGTAGTGCTACCCTTGGATGGATTGACAAAACACAAACATATACTTATCCATAACCACACATAAGCACTGACACACACACACACACACACACACACACACACACACACACACACACACACACACACACACACACACACACACACACACACACACACACACACACACACACACACACACACACACACACACACACACACACACACACACACACACACACACACACACACACACACACACACACACACACACACACACACACACACACACACACACACACACACACACACACACACACACACAGGTACACACTGGCACACAAGCATGCACGCACGACCACATACATACAGGTACACACTGGCACACAAGCATGCACGCACGACAACATGCACACACATGCACACACACACGCACGCATGAGTGTACAAACACACATACACATTCATCTGCACACTCTCCACACACAGACCTACTGACTCTTAAACAGTTTCCACAGCAACATGAAGTGGCTAAGAATAATGTATTCTGCTACAGCTCGGCACGATTTGCATTACCCCGTTCCTTTTTCAATATCAGGACCACACTTTTCATCCCACACTGCCATTTCCACAAATGCACAGCAGCGTTTTAACCCCTCCAATGAAGTAACGATAAGGAAGCCAGTAAGGTCACACTCTATATTGGTGTTGTGGGTTTAGCTGCAGCTATAGTGCAACAGTTCTGCTTAGATAGCAGGGTACAAAACACAGTTTGGAGGAGGTCCATAATGTACCAGTGGTAAACAGGTGCACTTACAGTAACTGAACAATTCCCTTCATAACCAATTCATATCATGCTGCGTCACATCCTTCTAATCTGTATCTTTATGAGCAGGACACAGTTCAGTAGGTTATTCCCCAAGTGATCTGTATTGTAAAATGTACAACAATCACCTGTCCCTTCCTGGACAGATATATATATATATATTTATTTTACGATATATAAAACAAGAATTTGGAACCGTGCAGTATATTGTTTAACCTCTTTCTGCAATATGGCAAGCAGTACGCAGACATTTCAATGAAATGACATTGAACCAACTTGGAATAGATGTTGAATTGACGTCTGCGCCCGGTGGGAAAGCACATTTAAAGCATCAGATGAAAACTTGAATTAGTAATAAAATGGCAGCAGTAGAGCAGCAGCAAGACAAATCAAAAATCAACTCAAAATTGTATGCGATAAGGCTTTCTGTATTGAATATAGCCAGCAATCAAAGCAATTTAAAAGTCAATGGACATTTCACTCAATAATCCAGAGTTCAAGGTCACAAAATCAAAATGAGGTTCTGTCCAACCAAAAAAGTATCAAATGTCCTTTAGATCCAAGATCCCAAAAACAATTAAATTAAATTCAGTTCTTTAAAAAAATAAAAAGGGTAACTCTATAAAAATATCAATTATCAATAATCAACAATTAACAATTAAAAATAATTGTCACATGCGCCGAATACAACGGGTGTAGACTTTACTGTGAAATGTTTACTTACGAGCCCTTAAGAACAATTCAGAGTAAAACAAAAAGGTAACACAAGAGGAATAAAATACACAATGTGCAGGGGTACAAGGAATTTGAAGTAGATATGTACATAAAGGCTGATGCTGATATTGAGGGAGAAATTATTGTCTTGGCACCACACTGCCAGGTCTCTGACACCTCCTTCCTGTTTGCTGATGGCGTATAGTCAGCAAACTTGATGATGGTGTTGGAGTTGTGTGTGGCCGTTGGGTCATGGGTGAACAGGGAGGACAGGAAGGGACTAAGCACACACCACAGGGGGGCCCTGTTGAGGGTCAGCGTGGCAGAGGTGATGTTGCCTACGCTCACCACCTGGGGTCGGCCCATAAGGAAGTCCAGGATCCAGTTGCCGAAGGAGGAGTTCAGTCCCAGGGTCCTGAGCTTGGTGACAAGCTTGCAAGGGAATCTGATGCTGAATGCTGATGTCACGTTCTGACCTTTATTTCCTTTGTTTTGTCTTTATATAGTATGGTCAGGGCGTGAGTTGGGGTGGGCAGTCTATGTGTGTTTTTCTATGTTGGGGTTTTGTGTTCGGCCTGGTATGATTCTCAATCAGAGGCAGCTGTCAATCGTTGTCCCTGATTGAGAATCATACTTAGGTAGCCTGGGTTTCACTTTTGGTTTGTGGGTGTTTGTTTCCTGTGTCAGTGTTTGTGCCACACGGGACTGTTTCGGTTTGTTCACGTTTATTGTTTTTGTATTTGTGTTCATGTTCAGTTTTCCCTATTAAAACATGGACACCTACCACGCTGCGTATTGGTCCGATCCTTGCTACACCTCTTCAGAGGAAGAAGAGGATGACAGCCGTTACAGAAACACCCACCAACCAAGGACCAAGCAGCGTGGTATCGGGCAGCAGCGATCGCAGGACTCCTGGACCTGGGAGGAGATTCTGGATGGGAAAGGACCCTGGGTACAGGCTGGGGAATATCGCCGCCCCAAAGCTGAGCTGGAGGCAGCGAAAGCTGAGCGGCGGCGATATGAGGAGGCAGCAAGGCAGCGCGACAGGTACGAGAGGCAGCCCCCAAAAAAGATTTTTGGGGGGCACACGGGGAGTGTGGCTAATCCAGGTAGCAGACCTGAGCTCACTCCTCGTGCTTATTATAAGCAGCGCGTTACTGGTCAGGCACCGTGTTATGCGGTTAAGCGCACGGTGTCGCCAGTACGTGCCCATAGCCCGGTGCGCTATAGGGCAGCTCCCCGAAAGTGTCATGTGAGTGTGGGCATCCAGCCAAGGCGTATTGTGCCTGCTCAGCGTGTCTGGTCTCCGGTACGCCGTTTCGGTTCAGGGTATCCTGCGCCGGCTCTGCGTGCTGTGTCTCCGGGGCGCTGGGAGGGTGCAGTGTGTCCTATGCCTGCGCTCCGCTTGTGCCGGGCAAATGTGGGAGTGGAGCCTAAGGGAGAGGTGCGCGTAGTAGGCACTAGATCTCCAGTGCTCACCCACAGCCCGGTTCAACCTGTGCCTGCACTCTGGAGAGTCCGGGCTAGAGTAGTTATCCAGCCTGGGGGAGTGGTGCCAAGACTGCGCACCAGAGCTCCAGTGCTCCCCCACAGCCCGGTCCTTCAGGTGCCTCCTCCTAACACCAAGTCTCCGGTAGGTCTCCCCAGCCTGGTGGGTCCTGTGGCAGCCCCACGCACCAGGCTGTCTCTCCGTCTCCTCCCTACAGGTGTGCCTGTCTGCCCAGCGCCATCTGAGCTGCCCGTCTGCCCAGCGCCGTCTGAGCTGCCCATCTGCCCAGCGCCGTCTGAGCTGCCCGTCTGCCCAGCGCCGTCTGAGCTGCCCGTCTGCCCAGCGCCATCTGAGCTGCCCGTCTGCCCAGCGCCATCTGAGCCGCCCGTCTGTCCTGAGCCGTCAGAGCCGCCCGTCTGTCCTGAGCCGCTAGAGCCGTCAGTCAGGAGCCGCCAGAGCCGTCCGTCAGTCAGGAGCCGCCAGAGCCGTCCGTCAGTCAGGAGCCGCCAGAGCCGCCCGCCAGTCAGGAGCCGCCAGAGCCGCCCGCCAGTCAGGAGCCGCCAGAGCCGCCCGCCAGTCAGGAGCCGCCAGAGCCGCCCGCCAGTCAGGAGCCGCCAGAGCCGCCCGCCAGTCAGGAGCCGCCAGAGCCGCCCGCCGGTCAGGAGCCGCAAGAGCCGCCCGCCGGTCAGGAGCCGCAAGAGCCGCCCGTCAGTCCGGAGCTGCCCGTCAGTCCGGAGCTTCCCCTCAGTCCAGAGCTGCCCCTCAGTCCGGAGCTGCCCCTCAGTACTGAGTTGCCCCTCAGTCCTGAGTTACCCCTCAGTCCTGAGTTACCCCTCAGTCCTGAGTTGCCCCTCAGTCCGTAACTGCCCCTCAGTCCAGAGGTGCCTTTCAGTCCTATGAGCCCATTTATTGGGGTTCCCAGGCCAAGGTCGGCGGTGAGGATCGCCGCTCGTAAGAGGCCACAGGGGCGGTTAAGGAGGCGGACAAAAACTATGGTGAAGTGGGGTCCACGTCCCGCGCCAGAGCCGCCACCGCGGACAGACGCCCACCCAGACCCTCCCCTATAGGTTCAGGTTTTGCGGCCGGAGTCCGCACCTTTGGGGGGGGTACTGTCACGTTCTGACCTTTATTTCCTTTGTTTTGTCTTTATCTAGTATGGTCAGGGCGTGAGTTGGGGTGGGCAGTCTATGTGTGTTTTTCTATGTTGGGGTTTTGTGTTCGGCCTGGTAAGATTCTCAATCAGAGGCAGCTGTCAATCGTTGTCCCTGATTGAGAATCATACTTAGGTAGCCTGGGTTTCACTTTTGGTTTGTGGGTGTTTGTTTCCTGTGTCAGTGTTTGTGCCACACGGGACTGTTTCGGTTTGTTCACGTTTATTGTTTTTGTATTTGTATTCATGTTCAGTTTTCCCTATTAAAACATGGACACCTACCACGCTGCGTATTGGTCCGATCCTTGCTACACCTCTTCAGAGGAAGAAGAGGATGACAGCCGTTACAGCTGAGCTGTAGTCAATGAACAGCATTCTCACATAGATATTTCTCTTGTCCAGGCGGGAGAGAGCAGTGTGAAATGCAATTGAGATTTGGGCAATATGATAATTAGAGTGGGTCCAGTATGTCTGGGATGATGTGCGCCATGACCAGCCTTTCAAAGCACTTCATGATTACAGATCTGAGTGCTACAGGGTGATAGTCATTTAAGCAGGTTACTCTAGAGTTCTTGGGAACAGGAACAATTGTGGTCAGCTTGAAACATGTTGGGATTTCAGACAGTGACAAGGAGAAATTGAAAATGTCAGTTAAGATGCTTTCCAGCTGATCTGTGGATGCTCTGAGGACGCACACTGGAATTCCTTCTGTTCCTGCGGCCTTGCAAGTGTTAAACTGTTTACAAGTCTTACTCACGTCAGCCACAGAGAGCGCAATCACACAGTCTTCTGGAACAGCAGGGGCTCTCATTCAAGGCTCTGTGTTGTTTACTTCAAAGTGAGCATAGAAGTCATTTAACTCGTCTGAGAGGGAGGCATCATTGGGCAACTCATGGCTGGGTCTTCCTTTTTAATCTGCAATAGTCTGCAAGCCTTGCCACATCTGACGAGCGTCTGGGCCATTTTAATAGGATTCAATCTTACTTCTGTATTGTCCTTTTGCATGTTTGATGGCTCGATGGATGTTGTAGCGAGACTTCCTGTATGCGTCCTTGTCCTTTCCTTGACTTGAATTAAATGCGGAAGCTCTAGCTTTTAGCATAGTGTGAATCAACAGGAGGTTGGTGGCACCTTAATTCGGGTGAATGGGCTCGTGATAAAGACTGGAGCAGAATCAGTGGAATGGTAACAAATACAACACACACATGGTTTCTAGGTGTTTGATGCCATTCCATTTGTCCGTTCCAACCATTATTATGAGCCGTTCTCCCCTCAGCAGCCCCCACTGTGCTAATATCACCATTAACCCCTGGCTTTTGGTTCAGATACGAGTGCACAGTCACTGTGGGGACGACATCATCGATGCACTTCCTGATAAAACCTGTGACTGTTGTTGTGAAGACGTTGATATTGTCGGATGAGCACCGGAACATATTACTGTCTGCACTAGCAAAACAGTCCTGTAGCATCGCATCCACTTCCTCAGACCATTTCTGCACTGAGCTCACCACTGACTTCTCTCCCTTGAGCTTCTGTTTGTAAACAGGAAGCAGAAGGAAGAATTGTGGTCGGATTTACCAAAAGGAGGTGGAGGGAGGGCCTTGTACACATGTTTGTGTTTTGTGTAGAGCTGGTCCAAAAGTCTTGTGCCTCTCGTGGCACAGGGACGTGCTGGTAAAATTTAAGAAGAACTCATCTGAGATTTCCAGAGTCACCAGCAACAATAAGCACATTCTCTGGATGTGTGGTTTCCTGTTTGTTTAAAGCCCCTTACAGATCCTTGTGTGCCAAGGTGGTGTTGGCCTGTGGTGGGACAGCGGTGATGATAGTAGATGAGACTTCTCTCGGAAGGTAGAAGGGTCTGCATTTAACTAGCAGATATTCCAGGTCGAGTAAACAGGTTGAGATGTTTTCCCCGCCGGAAGCCGTGCACCAATTGTTTTTGACAAAGAAGCACAACCTTCTCCCTTTGGATTTCCCCAAGTCCATTGTTCAATCTTGCTGGCGCATGGAGAATCCATCGAGTTGAGTAGCTGAGGGGGGAAACGAGTCCGACAGCCATAGTTTCTCGTGTCCCATTGAAAGGATACCGTCCCTCTGAGGTCGTCCGTCTTATTATCAAGTGACTGAACATTCGCAAATAAAACTGGACTGCTGGACGATTTTCTCTGCGTCTAAGTCGAACCAGGAAGCTTCACCTTCTCAGGTGTCGGTGTTGGCGTTTCTTTTATGGGGACCGGATCAGATGTAAACAAATCTTATGTGAGAGAGTCCAATAATTCCCTTTTTGCAGGCAGATAATCCAAATGTGTTTACAGAACAATCACTTCACTATTTCACTTTAGAAGTTTTCAAACAAACATTTCCTTAATTGTTTCTCACATGACAGCCATTTTGCTCTCACTGTCCTAATCACATGACCCTATATGTAAAGTATTTTTTCCTATGAGTACATAACATTTAATTCTATATAATTTATCTTCGCATTTAATGTGGTTATGTTACAAATGAATAACATATTGTAAAGATAGGAGAAGTATCACGGAGAGATACACCTGTGGGTCTTGAGGATACCATAGATCACACACAAATACATGGCCTACTGGGCACAAACAGGCTGAATCAACTTCAGTTAGTGCTAAACACGGCTGCTAGAATCTTGACTAGATCCAAAACATGTGATCATATTACACCAGTGCTAGCCTCTCTACACTGGCTTCCTGTTAAGGCTAGGGCTGATTTCAAGGTTTTACTGCTAACCTACAAAGCATTACATGGGCTTGCTCCTACCTATCTTTCCGATTTGGTCCTGCCGTACATACCTACACGTACGCTACGGTCACAAGACGTAGGCCTCCTTACCGTCCCTAGAATTTAGGCAAACAGCTGGAGGCAGGGCTTTCTCCTATAGAACTACATTTTTATGGAATGGTCTGCCTATCCATGTGAGAGACGCAAACTCGGTCTCGACCTTTAAGTCTTTATTGAAGACTCATCTCTTCAGTAGGACCTATGATTGAGTGTAGTCTGGCCCAGGGGTGTGAAGGTGAACGGAAAGGCACAGGAGTGACGTCTCTGCCTGGCCGGTTCCCCTCTCTCCACTGGGATTCTCTGCCTCTAACCCTATTACGAGGGCTGAGTCACTGGCTTACTGGTGCTCTTCCATGCCGTCCCTAGGAGGGGTGCATCACTTGAGTGGGTTGAGTCACTGACGGGATCTTCATGTCCGGGTTGGTGCACCCCTCGGGTTCGTGCCGTGGGGGAGATCTTCGTGGCCTATACTCAGCCTTGTCTCAGGGTTGTAAGTTGGTGGTTGAAGATATCCCTCTAGCGGTGTGGGGGCTATGCTTTGGCAAAGTGGGTGGGGTTATATCCTGCCTGTTTGGCCCTGTCCGGGGGTATCGTCGGACATCGTCGGGGTCGGGCCATAGTGTCTCCCGACCCCTCCTGTCTCAGCCTCCAGTATTTATGCTGCAATAGTTTATGTGTTGGAGGGCTAGAGTCAGTCAGTTATATCTGGAGTATTTCTCCTGTCTCATCCGGTGTCCTGTGTGAATTTAAGTATGCTCCTGCTAATTCTCTCTCTTTCTCTCTCTCTTTATCCCTCTCTCTTTCTCTCTCTCTTTCTCTCTCTTTCTCTCTCTCTCTCTTTCTCCCTCTCTCTTTCTCTCTCTCTCTCTCTCTTTCTCTCTCTCTTCTCTCGGAGGACCTGAGGCCTAGGACCATGTCTCAGGACTACCTGGCCTGATGACTCCTTGCTGTCCCCAGTCCACCTGGTCATGCTGCTGCTCTAGTTTCAACTGTTCTGCCTGCGGCTATGGAACACTGACCTGTTCACTGGACGTGCTACCTTGTCCCGGACCTGCTGTTTTGGACCCTCTCACTACCGCACCTGCTGTCTCTAACTCTGAATGATCGGCTATGAAAAGCGAACTGACATTTACTCCTGGGGTGCTGACCTGTTGCACCCTCTACAACCACTGTGATTATTATTATCTGACCCTGCCGGTCGTCTATGAACGTTTGAACATCTTGGACATGTTCTGTTATAATCTCCACCCTGCACAGCCAGAAGAGGACTGACCACCCCTCAGAGCCTGGTTCCTCTCTAGGTTTCTTCCTAGGTTCTGGCCTTTCTATGGAGTTTTTCCTAGCCACCATGCTTCTACATCTGCATTGCTTGCTGTTTGGGGTTTTAGGCTGGGTTTCTGTACAGCATTTTGTGACATCAGCTGATGTAAAAAGGGCTTTTTAAATACATTTGATTGATTTCATTGATTGATTGATTGAATCAAAGTGGTTTCCACATAATTTCAAAGAAATTACATTGAAATGACATGGAATAGACGTTGAAATTGAGGTCTGTGCTCAGTGGAGGGTACAACACAAAGCCATTGACTCAAGATGAGATCTGCAGCAAGATGTCGCTATTGACGATGAACCACTGTAGTTTTATACACAGACAGCAGAGAATATGTCGGTGCACAAGCCCATTATCTTTTCCTCTTCATAATTCCTCTTCACAACCTCACAAGCAGCGGCTAAAAAAACACTCTTGTGGACAAACTGGCAACTGAGGCCCGGAAAAATAAATGAGAGGGAAAGGCTGGTTAATGAGAAATGCTATTTCTACAGCTTTGATGTCCCCGGTCCACGTAAGCACACAGCTTAGACAAAAACTAATTAGAAATGTCGACCACATCCCAAAGACATTAAAAACATATTAGCACAATAACCATTTGAGAGGGTGTCCATGTCCCTCTGTGTGTGTGTGTTTGTGTGTATATGTGTGTGTGTATGTGCATGCACACGTGTGTGTTTGTGTGCGTGTATGTTTTACTATTTGTAGAGTACATTGAAAGAGTTTATTATCAGACTGTTTTGTATTTTTATTGAGTACTGTATGATCAAGATGATATTGTACTGCATGTGTTACTGCGGGTGCCGATGTTGCTAATACCAGGCAGAAGCAGAGTTTGGTGACACTTTATTTGGATAGTCCATCTGTAGATGGTCTACAGATGGTCATACTATCAACAAACTATCTGTTGATAAGCAACTGCTTGCTAAGGTTACGGTAAGGTTTAGGGTTAAGTTTAGAATAAGGGTTAGGGTAAAGGTTAGGATAAGGATTGCGGTTAGAGCTAGGGTTGGTAGATAGTCAATTTAAATGTTACTCATAGTCCGTATAGCATCCACGGATGGACTATCCAAATAAAGTGTTAGAGAGAGTTTCTACAGTTCCCCCGTATAGACAACTGCTTGCTAAGGTTACGGTTAGGGTTAGGTTTAGAATAAGGGTTAGGATAAGGATTAAGGTTAGGGCTAGGGTTAGAGTTAAGTTTAGGGTTAGGAAAAGGGCTAAGGTCAGGGTTAGGGCTAGGGCTAGGCCTAGGGTTAGTAGATCATTTGTTGAAATGTTACTGATAGTCTGTGTTACAGAGAGTTTCAATAGACGAGGTCCTTGATGATCTTCTTGGCCTTCCTGCGACACCTGGTGTTCTAAACGTGTTAAAGGGCAGGCAGTGTGCACACAATGGTGCGTACAACTGAGCATGCCACCCTCTATAGAGCCTTGCGGTCAGTGTCGGTGGAGTTTCCGTACCAGGCTGTGGTGCAGCCCAACTCTATGCGCTCGATGGTCCTCCTGTAGAACACTGTGGGGGCCCTCTGGGAGAGGACACATTTCTTCAGCCTCCTGAGGTTGAAGAGTCGCTGTCTTGCCATCTTCACCACGGTGTCCGTGTGGTTTGAGCGTTTCAGCTCATCGGAGATGTGTACTCCAAGGAACTTGGCGGCCCCATTGATGAGAATGGTACGCCGCCCAGCCTGGTTCCTCCTGAAGTCCAAATTCCTTTGTTTTGCTGACATTGAGGGAGAGGTTGTTTCCTTGGTACCATGCCGTCAGAGTGCCTACCTCCTCCCTGTAGGCTGTCTCGTCGTTGTTGGTATTCAGGCCTACTACTGTTGTGTCGTCAGCGAACTTGATGATGGAGTTGAAACTGTGTGAGACCATGCAGTCGTGGGTATACAGGAAGTACAGGAGGGGACTGAGAACACACCCTTGTGAGGCCCCCGTGTTGAGGATCAGTGTGGAGGAGGTAATGTTTCCTACCTTCACCACCTGGGGGTGGCCCGTCACGAAGTCCAGGACCCAGTTGCATAGGGAGAAGTTCAGTACCAGTGTCGTGGGGTTTGTGCTGAGTTTAGAGGCCGCTATGGTTTTGAAGGTTGAGCTGTAGTCAATGAACAGCATCTTCACATATGCATTCCTTTTGTCCAGGTGTGCGTGCAATGGCGTTTGCGTCGTCCGTGGATCTTCTGGGCGGGAGGGGAATATTTCAGTTTACCGACAAGGCTGCCATTAATCCACGTTTTTTGATTTGGGTAAGTTTTGAAAGACACCATCTGTATCAGATCATCTATGCATTTTTTTATTAATCCGGTGACTGAGTCGGTATATATATTGATGACAAAACAGTCTAGGAGCATGGATTCGGATTGGTCAAACCAGCGTTGTACAGACCTGATCACCGGAACTTCCCTCTTGAGTCTTTGTTTGTAGGCGGGGAGGAGCAAAATGGAGGACGGGATAGGACCTTATACCCTTGTCGAAAAAGGCGTGTATCAGTAGTCAAGAGTGACATTTCCATGAGTTGGACAGTCAATGTGTTGATAGTAAAATAACCCGCTTCCTATCCAATCCATGAACTGTAAAGTCCCCTGGTTGTATATAATCTGTTTGGATGTCAGAGGAAATCCATTGTCTCAGAAAAACAGAATATGTTGCAGAATCTGATGTCCCTCTGGAAGGAGATCCTTGCTCTGAGTTCGTTAAGTTTATTCACTAATGATTGAACATTGGCGAGTAGTATGCTCGGTAATGGAGGACGGATCACCCTGCGTCTCAATCTCACTAAGACCATGTCTGCCTCTCCGTTGGCTGCTTCGTTTCCTTCTCTCCGGTATGAATCCCAAGCTACACGGCACCTCATCAGAAAGGCTAGACCATTGTTCCACCGTCGCCGGGAATTCAGGAGTACCCAGCAGGTGTACGAAGTAATGCATGAAACAAAAAGAGTAAAACAGTTTGAGAAAAACACCTACCATGTTTTTCGGCGCCATCTTGAACGGATGGGGGGAATGAAAAGGAACAGAGAGAATATGCTCCAAAATAGCTGCAATCATTGACCACTGCCTTCGTAGAGAGAGGAGTCATAAGAATCTAAAGTAGATTTTAACTTTGCACCGAAAGAAGAAAAACTGATTGTGAACACACACACACACACACACACACACACACACACACACACACACACACACACACACACACACACACACACACACACACACACACACACACACACACACACACACACACACACACACACACACACACACACACACACACACACACACACACACACACACACACACACACACACACACACACACACACATAATTGGTTTAATTCTGTCCGCTGTGTTTGAATGTGGGAATAGAATGTGACACTACACACACAGTGCCTAGGCTTCGTGCCTGCCTGCAGTCTTCATTGGGTAGGCGGGGGCAGCAAGGTTGCAGGCAGCAATATTAAACCATCAATCACTCCCCAAATTAGGCATTTTACATCACACAAGCACTTACTGGCACATACACACTCTCTCTCTCTCTCTCTCCCACAGGTGTGGTCCTAGACTGGAGAATAAAAGAGATTACATCACAAAAGCAATGAACACCCAATGTACAAAACAACCGATGAATACATGAAAGATGCATAGATAAAACCTGTAATACCAAATACATACATCATAAAAATTAAATAATGCATTATAATAAATAATAAATCAATGTATTATTTCAATCCTCTATGAGCACTGCAGTAGAAACACAAGTACCACAGGCAGCCAAGAACAGTCTGTAAATCTTCATTACATGGTGTTCACAGGGTATACTAATCACAACCCATATGATGGCAATAGGTGCTTTTGTTAATAACCTGCATTCGCCTTTCATCACCGCGGACACTGTGTAGCACGGTGTTGTCAGGAGGTTGTTATGGGGTTCATGTTAGACATAACAGGCAGAGAGAGAGAGAGAGAGAGAGAGAGAGAGAGAGAGACTTTTTGACTTTTTGTCTTTCTTTATTGAAACATTCTCATTTCATTTAAAACTCACCCCCCCTAAAATAAAAAAACAAAAATATATCCTGTACTGCATACATGTACCATACTCACCTTTCCATCTACCACATGATACAAACCACCATCACCATACACAAAAACAATACCCTCTCCTACAACCGTATATCCAAAACATCTTCCCCAGCAATACAGACAGCCCCCCCAACACACCATATCTCCTCAAACATCTCCACACATTTGATCAGTTTATAGAACTCAAACTCAACCCTAAGGCGCGCAGAGACCATCCCATTAAACAGTAGTAAAGGGTCTGTTATCCCCCCACCTTTGACCCTGTTTCTCCTTGTTAGCCAAATAGCTAATTTTGCCTGAGCAAACAGAAAATTCAACAAAACACATTTTTCTTTCTCCTTACTCGAATACCTGTATCCCATTATAAACATCCCAACAGCAAAAACCACCCCCAACCTGTCACACAGACATTCCAACAGAGACATTAATGGCATTAACCTGGTGCACACAGAAAACACATGAATCACAGTTTCTTTCATTTGACAGAAAGGACACCCCTGCCCAATTCCCGGATCAACCCGTGCCAACCAGCTGTTAGTGGCCAGGGCTCCATGAAGAACCCTCCACTGGAGGTCCCCTGACCTCTTTGGTACTGGGGGTTTGTAGAGCGCCCTCCATCTAAAACCCACCATACTCTCCGCCCCACATACCCCCTGCCACTGATGTGCCTTCACTCCTGTTAGGCTTCTAATGTTCCTAACCTTAACGCAGAGGTTGTAGAGGGCTTTACCTCCCACCCCCTCAAACTCCCCCAGGCTCGGAGTGTTAAAATCTAACAAGTCCTCCAGACCCCCTTGCCAGTCTCCAGTCTCTGCCGTCACCTGCAGTGGCGGAAACATTGGTGGCCCCTCTCCCTTTGGCCTCTCAAACACCCCCCTTACCGGCTCAGACAGTGCCTCCTGGACCTCCTCCAGGAATCTCTCCAGCAGCCTAAGAGACGTTATTCCTGTTTGTTGCGCCAAGACCTCCGGGGTTTTCCACCCCTCCTCTCCCAGCAGTCTCAGGTCACCTAGCCTTTGTAAACCCCCTGCCATCAGTTGCCTCTGCAGGGTGGCCGACTGAACCGATCTCAAAGGGATGGCTGGGTTGTGGAAAATAGGCTCCTCCCACACCCACTGCCCAGGCTCCACACCCCCTTCTCGTGTGGGCCTTAGCAGCTGCCAGGCCCTCAGCACCGCAGAGTAAAACTCTGAGAGACCTGCTGTACTCAGCCTCTCCAGCTTCATGAGGAACAGCTGCCGGTCCAACCCTAATCCGCCAGCTCTCCTCAGCAGCGCGCATGCTGGTTCCCTCCAGCCAACATCAGTATGGTACAGCAGTCTCTGCACCGCCTTTAGCCGGAAAGCAGCCATCCTGCTCTCCAGTTCCACCAGGCCCTGTCCTCCTTCGTGGACGGTCATGTACAACACTGCTGCCTTCAGCCAGTGATGGCCCGACCAAAAGAAGTCCACCAGCTTGCGTTGCAGGTCTGCAAGCAGACCGGCGGGGGGGTTGAGGACAGCCAGTTTATGCCACAAGGAAGATGCCACCAGGTTGTTGATTATCAGCACCCTCCCTCTATATGACACTTGGGACAGGAGCCACCTCCACCTGGCCAGTCTTGACACCACTGCCTGTGACAGCCCCTCCCAGTTCTTGCTGACCCACCTCTCCGAGCCCAGGTACACCCCCAACACTTTAAGCCCTTCACAACCCCACTGCAAACCCCCTGGAAGCAGAGGAGGAGCCCTATCCCCCCATGCCCCACATAACAGAGCTTTGCTCTTTCCCCAGTTTACCTTAGCTGATGAAGCTCCCTCGTACACCTTCAGACTGGTCTCTAGCTCCTGCATATCTTGCCCATCCCTGACCATCACAGAAACATCATCTGCATATGCTGAGACTGCTATTCCTGTCACCACCTCCATGCCTGTCCAGCACACTCCCCGCAGTCTCCTGCGTAGCAGTCCTAAAAAAGGCTCAATGGCTAGTGTGTACAGCTGCCCAGATAGAGGGCATCCTTGTCTAATGCCCCGTCTCACCCAGACAGGCCTACTGAGCGCCCCTCCCACCTTAACCATACATGACGCCCCAGCATACAACAGCTTCACACAGTTCACAAAGCTCTTCCCAAACCCAAACACAGACATCACATTAAACAGATACTCATGATCCACTCTATCAAAAGCCTTCTCTTGATCTAAAGAGACCAGTCCAAAGTTCACATTAGAACCTCTCGACAAGTCCAACATGTCCCTAATCAAGAACAAGTTGTCCGTGATTGAGCGTCCCGGTACACAATATGTCTGGTCCTTGTGTATTATAGAGTCCAGATGGGACTTCAGTCTGTTAGAGAGGACCTTGGCAAATATCTTATAGTCCGCACAGAGTAATGCCACAGGCCTCCAGTTCTTAAGTTCACACAAGTCCCCTTTTTTGGGCAGGAGAGTCAGTGCCGCCCGACGGCAGCTCATCGGCAACTCTCCTACCTCGACGCATTCACGCAACACGCAAAAGAAATCCTGTCCAATAGTTCCCCAGAATTTTTTGTAAAACTCCACTGGAAGTCCATCGACCCCGGGTGCACGACCGGGGGACATCTGGGTTACGGCCTCTGCCAGTTCATGTGACAACAGAGGAATGTCCATTTCATCCCTCTGTGCCCGAGAGAGCTTAGGGAGTCCTGCGAACAAGACCTGAGCACACATAGGATCACACATTTCTGCCCTATACAATTCAGTATAAAACTCCACAGTCCGCTCCCGCATCTCCCCCACCACAGAGGTCACCCGCCCATCAGACAGCCGTAGACAATGCATACCCTTGGCTTCACTGCTCTGTCTTTCCAAACCAAAGAAGAAGGAGCTGGGAGCATCCATCTCCTTGAGCATGGAGAACCTAGCTCTTACAAGTGCTCCCTTTGCTTTAACCTGGAAAAAACTACCCAGGTCCCTACGTAATTCGGCTAAGTTAGCCTGGAGGCCTACATTGCCTTGCCCCACCATCTCTACCTCCATCTCACTAATACACCGCTCTAGTTCCCCCAATACTCTCCTAGCCTCTGAGGATGAGAGAGCTGTGTACTGTTGACAGAAAAGCCGAATTTGCACTTTCCCCACATCCCACCATTGACTCAGAGACTCATACTCCTCTCTTCGCTGCCCCCATCTTTCCCAAAAAGTCTGGAAACCTGAGCAAAAAGTGGCATCTTGTAAGAGCTTTACATTGAACTTCCAATAAGATGCCTGCCGGGGCCCTGGTGAAATAGACAGCCGAGCCATGGTTATGTGGTGATCCGAAAACCCCACTGGGAGAATGGTAGCACCCAGCAGCCTATTGCTCTGATTCCTGGACATGTAAAAACGATCAAGTCGAGCTGCACTCACCCTAGCCCCAAAAACCTTCACCCACGTATACTGTCTTGTGTTTGGATGTTTAGTTCTCCAAACATCCACTAGGTCAAACTGATTAATGATGTCCCTTAACACTCCCACTGACACTGAATGAGGCTCTTCCCCATTTCTGTCTTTTGTAAAATCCATTGTACAGTTCCAGTCACCTCCGATCACCAGCGTCTCCTCAGGCGCTACTTGTGAGAGTTCCTGTCTAAGACTCCCAAATAGAACCCCTCTTTCTCTCCCTGTGTTAGGCGCATACACATTTATAAAGACAAAACCCATGTTGTTAATCTCTGCTTTAACAACAAGCAACCTGCCCCTACACACCTCCTTTGAGGAGCAAATTTTTACAGCCAGACCCGGTGCAAAAAGGACTGCCACCCCTGCACTAAGATTTGTCCCATGGCTCAACACACTTGCCCCTTTCCACCAGAGCCCCCAATCAACTTCATTCACCACATCACTATGCGTCTCCTGCAGAAACAACACCTGTACTTTCTTTTGTTTTACATATTCACCCAACACACTCCTCTTTCCCGCATCTCTGGCACCATTTATATTAAGCGAGCCTACCCGAAGAGTCTCCATAAGAAGTGGGAGAGAAGCCAGCAGAGAAATAGACCAATAGGAAAGCTCAAAAAGCCCCAGTGTCAGTAAGAAATTAAACATTTAAACAGTGTCTGAAGGTAAACCTTTACGCACTGTTGTGACCCACTTCCTCAACCTAAACCGTTTCTTGGGTGAGAGGACACCATGCCCCTCATTTCTCATAGCATGTTGTACTGATCTTACAAACTTTCTAGAATCAGGAAAAAAAGCCTCAAGATTAACTTTTTTCCCCTTAGTCTCATTCAGGAACCTTGTCAGTTCTCTCAACGTGTACTTAGACCCCTCTGGTTGACTGGCTGTCAGCTCCGGGCCAATTGAAGAGGAGTCTGAAAAAAATAACTCCTCATCCTCTTCCTCAGACTCACTTTCCTCCTCTTCTCTATCTCCCACCCTGACCACCTGCCCTTTCTCTCTGGTTAGGGCCTCACCCACAGCAACAGGCAACATTTCCATGGTGCCTTTGTCCACACCCTTTTTCCTTTTCCTCTTGACACCCTCCTCCTCCCCCCCTAATCTCTTACACTTCCCCACTATACTCTCCTCATCCACTAGAATAACCTGACTAGACCCAGTATCATCTACACCACCCTCCATAGCATGACTCGGCCCAGCATCATCTGCACCACCCTCCATAGCATGACTCGGCCCAGCATCATCTACACCACCCTCCATAGCATGACTTGGGCCAGCCTCAGCTACCCCACCATCCATAGCTTGACTAGACTCAGCCTCTGCTATACCACCATCCATAGCCTGCCTAGACCCAGCACCCTCTACACCACCCTCCATAGCATAACTAGGCCCAGCCTCAGCTACCCCACCATCTCTAGCCTGACTAGACCCAGCCTCTGCTTCTCCACCATCTCTAGCCTGACTAGACCCAGCCTCCACTACCCTACCATCTCTAGCCTGACTAGGCCCAGCCTCATCTACACCACCATCTCTAGACTGACTAGGCCCAGCCTCTGCTGTCTGCATCTCCTTACCCCCTGCATTTTGACCTCGATTTCCCCCATTTGCGCTTGTATCCTCACCTTGTCTACGGCCTTTATGTGGGCACGCAAAGCTCTTGTGCCCCAAATCCCCACATTCAAAACACCGTAGACTATCTGTGCTGGCAAAACCTGCATAGAGCCCCTCCCCATGCCTCACTTTAAAATGCACATTTAGCTGTTGCTCGTTGTTGTTCAGAAACATAAACACTTGCCTCCGGAACGAAACAACGTGTTTAACGGCATCTGCCTGAAACCCTGCTGACAGTACACGGAAACCGCTAGCAAACTTACCAAAACGACTCAGCTCTTTCCTAATTTGATCATCCGTGATAAACGGAGGCAAATTTGCCACTACAACTCTTGTTGAAGGGGTAGAGAGAGGTGAAATTGACACCAACACATCCCTTACAAATATTCCGCTAGCAATTAGCCTACCGACCAAATTAGCCCTTTTCATGAACACAACCACAGCTTTGTTCATTCTAGAAGCAGAATGTATAAACTCAGCTCCTACCTGTTCACCGACCGCGAGCAGAACCTCCTCCACCTTAACTCCGTTCTCAGGAACACACCTGAATCCATGCTGTATAGACAGCGTCTCCTCCGCGCTAGGCTGAGAAGCCATTGCGCACACTACACCTTCCAACCCCCAGGAAAGTTACTCTGTCCTCTTCCACCCTAACTTTGAAAAAAAAACTTTGGATACCGCCAAAAACAAATATTGCATTAACCCTCCACCATAGAAAATAACATGTAAAGAAAAGAATCAAGAAAGTTAGTTAGGATAGAGCTTTCCACACCAAACACTCAGACTCCAAAAACACCCAGCATGCACCGAGAGAGAGAGAGAGAGAGAGAGAGAGAGACACACACAGACACAGACACAGACAGAGACAGAGAGAGAGAGAGAGAGAGAGAGAGAGAGAGAGAGAGAGGGAGAGAGAGAGAGAGAGAGAGAGAGAGAGAGAGAGAGAGAGAGAGAGAGAGAGAGAGAGAGAGAGAGAGAGAGAGACAGACAGACACAGACACAGACACAGACACAGACACAGACACAGACACAGACACAGACACAGACACAGGCACAGACACAGACAGACAGACACAGACAGACAGACAGACAGACAGACACAGACAGACAGACACAGACAGACAGACAGAGAGAGACAGAGACAGAGACAGAGACAGAGACAGAGACAGAGACAGAGAGAGAGAGAGAGAGAGAGAGAGAGAGAGAGAGAGAGAGAGAGAGAGAGAGAGAGAGAGAGAGACAGAGAGACAGAGAGACAGAGAGAGAAACAGTATTGTGTGTGTCCACTGCCATTTCTCATGTTTCATTATAAAAACATCTGGGCTATCAATGAGCCGCGAAGCCATTAACAAACATGGAGGAGAGAGAGGGGAGAGAACAACAGAGGGAGGGAGGGAGGGAGGAGAGGAAAAGGGGGAAGTAGAGGAAGGACAAAAAGAGGCGGAGAAGCAGCGAGTTAGCAGGAGTGAGAGAGAGAGAGAGAGAGAGAGAGAGAGAGAGAGAGAGAGAGAGAGAGAGAGAGAGAGAGAGAGAGAGAGAGAGAGAGAGAGAGAGAGAGAGAGAGAGAGAGAGAGCGGAGGGGTGACACAGGTAGAGGGAGGACAAAAGAGTCAGGAGGTAGCGATAAAGAGAGAAGGTTGAAAGAGGGTGAATGAAGCATAGAGCTGCATTCATTAGTCCCAGGAGGGGTTCCATTGGAGGATAGGCAGAGTGTCCACCCCCATTAATAGTGTTTACTAACACCCTGGCTCAGTGCCGTTTCTAGTCATAAGCAACATAAGGGGCCGCTTAGGGCGGCCCCTTATGAAATAGGTTATCAGTCTGGATCTCAACCGTCTGTTATTAGAAAGTGGAATACAAAGCTGCATTTTTGAAATTTGGTTGTGGACCAGCAGCTTTACTATTTTTATTTCAGTCACTGACAGTCGCCCATGTCAGCTAACATTTTCTAAATTGCTAGGTAAGTTAGTCTAGCCAGCTATTTAAACCTTGTACTGTAGTAATCAGTGCCGAATATACTGACCAGACACGCAAGGCATGTGTCCAAGGGCCCTGACCTCCAGGGCCCCCCCCCCCCCCCCATTGATTTAGTTAGTCCCTATCACTCAGATATCATATGAACATGGCATAAGTCATGGCAAAATGTGTAGAACTGCTAGAAATTAGCTTTGAAGCTTTACATTTTTCTCTCTGCTACTGTCAGAGCTGCTAGGAGTACTGGGTGGAGGAGTCAAGCGCAGAGAGCAGGGATTCAAGAACGTGGATATATTTTCCAGTAGACAGGGAAAAAACGATCATGCCCTAAACACACGGGCGCATGAAAATACGAGTCCAAAACACAGGACTAAACTGTCCAGAAAAAATAATAAATCCACAATACAATCCAACACCAAATAACAGAAAAACAAGCCCGCACAAAAGCCAGCGGGCTTACTGCCCTTAAATAACCTACCCACAAAACTAAACTCAAAACAGGTGCACCCAATCAGCCCAACCTAACAGAAACAAAAATAATAGAATCGATGGCAGCTAGTAGGCCGGTGACGACGACCGCCGAGCGCCGCCCGAACAGGAAGAGGCACCATCTTCGGTGGGATTCGTGACAGTACCCCCCCTCTGACGCGCGGCTCCCGCAGCGCGCCGACCCCGGCCTCATGGACGACCCGGAGGGCGAGGCGCAGGACAATCCGGGTGGCGACGGTGGAAATCAACCAAGAGGGAAGGATCTAAAATGTCTCTCCCCGGTACCCAGCACCTCTCCTCCGGACCGTACCCCTCCCAGTCAACGAGGTACTGCAGGCTCCTCACCCGGCGTCTCGAGTCCAGAATAGCTCGTACTGTGTACGCCGGGAACCCCTCGATATCCAGAGGGGCGGAGGGACCTCCGGTACCTCACCTTCCTGAAGGGGACCAGCTACCACCGGCCTGAGGAGAGACACATGAAACGAGGGGTTAATGCGATAGTAAGAAGGGAGTTGCAATCTATAACACACCTCGTTTATCCTCCTCAGGACTTTAAATGGCCCCACACACTGCGGCCCCAGCTTCCGGCAGGGCAGGCGGAGGGGCAGGTTTCGGGTCGAGAGCCAGACCCTGTCCCCTGGTGCGAACACAGGGGCCTCACTGCGGTGGCGGTCAGCGCTCTTCTTCTGCCATTCACTGGCCTGCCTGAGAGAGTCCTGGACTGCCCGCCAGGTCTCCCTAGAGCGCTGTACCCACTCCTCCACCGCAGGAGCTTCGGTCTGGCTCTGATGCCACGGAGCCAGGACCGGCTGGTACCCCAGTACGCATTCAAATGGCGACATGTTAGTTGAGGAGTGGCGGAGTGAGTTCTGGGCCAACTCTGCCCACGGGACGTACCTCGCCCATTCTCCTGGCCGGTTCTGGCAATACGACCTCAGAAACCTACCCACTTCCTGGTTCACTCTTTCCACCTGCCCATTACTTTCGGGGTGATACCCAGAGGTAAGGCTGACCGAGACCCCCAGACGCTCCATAAACGCCCTCCACAATCGGGACGTGAACTGGGGACCTCGATCAGATACGATGTCCTCCGGCACCCCGTAGTGCCGGAAGACGTGGGTAAATAGAGCCTCCGCAGTCTGTAGGGCCGTAGGGAGACCAGACAATGGAAGGAGACAACAGGACTTAGAAAACCGATCCACAACGACCAGAACGGTAGTGTTCCCCTGAGACGGGGGAAGATCAGTCAGAAAATCTACCGATAGATGAGACCATGGCCGTTGTGGAACCGGGAGGGGTTGTAACTTCCCTCTCGGCAGGTGCCTAGGAGCCTTACTCTGTGCGCATACCGAGCAGGAGGAGACATAGAGTCTCACGTCCTTAGCTAAGGTGGGCCACCAGTATTTCCCCCTAAGACCCCGCACTGTCCTCTCAATCCCCGGATGACCCGAAGAAGGTAGTGTGTGAGCCCACCGAATCAATCGATCACAGACACCAAGCGGTACGTACCTAAGGCCAGTCGGACACTGGGACGGCACAGGTTCTACCCTCAACGCCCGCTCGATGTCCGCGTCCACCTCCCATACCACCGGGGCCACCAGACAAGAGGCTGGAAGGATGGGAGTCGGATCGATGGGCCGGTCATCCGTGTCATAGAGACGAGACAGCGCGTCGGCCCTAGTGTTGAGGGAACCTGGTCGGTAAGAGATCGTAAATCTAAAACGAGTAAAGAACATGGCCCACCTAGCTTGACGCGGATTCAGTCTCTTCGCCTCTCGGATATACTCCAGATTGCGGTGGTCAGTCCAGATGAGGAAAGGGTATTTAGCCCCCTCAAGCCAGTGTCTCCACCCCTTCAGGGCTTTTACCATAGCTAGTAACTCCCGGTCCCCCACGTCATAGTTCCGCTCCGCCGGACCCAGCTTCTTAGAAAAGAAAGCACAGGGACGGAGCTTCGGTGGCGTGCCCGAGCGCTGTGATAGCACGGCTCCAACACCAGCCTCGGACGCATCCACCTCCACTATGAACGCTAACGAAGGGTCCGGATGCGCCAACACGGGAGCCTCAGTAAACCTTGCCTTCAACTGGTTGAAGGCTCCCTCTGCCTCGGCCGACCACCATAGACGCACCGGCCCCCCCTTCAGCAGTGAGGTAATGGGCGCCGCCACTTGGCCAAAACCCCGGATAAACCTCCGGTAGTAATTGGCAAACCCTAAAAACCGCTGCACCTCCTTTACCGTGGTCGGAGTCAGCCAATTACGCACGGCGTTAACGCGGTCACACTCCATCACCACCCCCGAGGTGGAAATGCGATAACCCAGGAAGGAAACGGCTGGTTTGGAGAACACACATTTCTCAGCCTTGACGTATAGGTCATGCTCCAGCAGTCGCCCAAGCACCCTGCGCACCAGCGAGACATGCGCGGCGCGTGTGGCAGAATAGATCAAGATGTCATCAATATATACTACCACACCCTGCCCCTGCAAGTCCCTGAGAATCTCATCTACAAAGGATTGGAAGACGGCTGGAGCATTCTTCAACCCATACGGCATGACGAGGTACTCATAGTGGCCTGATGTGGTACTAAACGCTGTTTTCCACTCGTCTCCTCCCCGAATACGCACCAGATTATACGCGCTCCTGAGGTCCAGTTTTGTGAAAAAACGCGCTCCGTGGAATGATTCCATCGCCGTAGCGATGAGAGGTAGTGGATAACTAAATCCCACTGTGATT
>NC_092086.1:33917348-34008745 GCF_045679555.1 Salvelinus alpinus | reverse complement strand
CATTCCCTCACTCTAACCACCTCTGTCTTCTTCTCCTCTAGAGTTTGATGAGGCCACTGACCTGCTGTTAGCAGACCCTGGGGCCTCCACCCTCAGTATGTCTGGCTCCAGCAGAACGGCCCCGGCCGGTGCCACTGGGGACATCAAACTGGACATGTCCGATGATGAGGGACAGGAGGAGAGTTCAGAGGTCAGGATGATGAATGAGTCCAATCATATCGCTACATTGATAATCTGACATTTTGCCTTTGTAATGACGTTTGCACAAACAGCCAAAAACCAAGCAATATGGGGATAACTGATTGACATTACTGTTTACAGCTCCTAAGAGGGGAGAAACAAACTAGCGGCTTCTGGACCTTTGAGTACTACCAGTCATTCTTCAATGTGGATACAATGCAGGTACAATATGCTTGAAATAACATAGAATAATCTGCACTCATGAGACTGGCCTATATGTTGCTGTTTAACATCTGCCATATAGAAACTGTAAATGTAGTGGTGTTAGTTGCTGTACAATGTCCATTGGTTGACTGACTTCCTGTCATGGGATGCAGGTGCTGGACAGGGTCAAGGGGTCGGTGATGCCTTTACCAGGGCGGAACTTCATCAAACATACCCTCCAGTCGAGTCCGGATTTATATGGTAATGGGACACATCACCACTATAGCTTAGATACAATTGTTCCTAGATAGTTAGATCTGAATTAGAATGGACCTTAGAATGTTAACTTTTATAGCCGTAAAACTGGAAGACAGTTTGCCAAACTCTGCATATCTTAGGTTGTAATGTGAACCACCTCTACCCAGACTAACCTTACCTCCTGGTCTCCCGTATGTCCAGGTCCCTTCTGGATCTGTGTGACGCTGGTGTTCTCTCTGGCCATCAGTGGAAACCTGTCCACCTTCCTGAACTCTCTGGGGAGCCCCCATTACCACTACAGACCCCAGTTCCACAGAGGTATGGTACCTGGGGGTTACAGCTTGGCTCCTTCTCAATGGTTTCATGTGAGATTTGCTATATAAACAAAAAAAAATAGCAGTGTTGATGTTGCTTGCTTTTTCTCACTCCCTCAGTGACGATAGCTGCAGTAGTGATCTTCCTGTATGCCTGGCTGGTGCCCCTGGGTGTATGGGGTTTCCTGACCTGGAGGCAGAGGGAGGAGAGGCAGCAGAGTGGTTACTCCTTCCTGGAGACGGTGTGTGTCTACGGCTACTCCCTCTTCATCTACATCCCCACCTCAGTGAGTCAGCAGACACACACTAGTGAATGTCTGGGTCGTATTCAGCTAGCAAAACATATTCATCCCCCTAGCTAAATGTTTTGCAATGGAAAATGAAGTTCAGATGGTACCTACTTTACAGTTTCATAGTTTTCTTCAGTTTTTGTGCCTATTGAATGACCCTGTTCGTGATAGTATATTTCTATCTGATTGGGACCCAATCCGAACCAATTAATGCAGAACATCTTATTCTCAAGTAACAAACCAATCACCTCCCTCAGGTGTTGTGGATCTTACCATTCGAATGGCTCCAATGGCTCCTCATCCTGGTCGCCATGGTAATCTCTGGGTCGGTCCTGGTGCTCACCTTCTGGCCTGTCGTCCGCGATGACACCAAGGTGACTGCTTTTGCCACCGTGGCAACAATCGTCGTTCTCCATGCGCTGCTATCAATTGGCTGCAAGGTAAGAGCCCACTATAAGAGTGCTATGGGTAAAAGTTACCTAGCCCCATCCTCCTAGGCCCTGTTCAAGTACTTTGAAGAAGAATGTCAGTGATCATGGTCTGACATGAATATAGAAAGTAGAGTCCTCATTTCACTTATCCAGGGAAGGATGGACTTTAAAAATGTTTGAACCAGGCCCTAATCATAATCTAAATGGGAACGTCTCAGCTGTATGCGCCTCAGGGGAAATGTTAAATGTCTCATCTCCAACACCCTACTTCAGTCTATGGCTAGCTATAAACCTCATAGTTCTTTAAGTTTCTAACCCTTTATACCCGTCCCCTCTGTCCCTCTATGCTATCTTTCAGATGTATTTTTTCCAGACAGTGACTCGCACACCAGTTCCTACACTCGCACCCAACCACACAGCAGCATATTGACCAACAAGACCCACTGACCAAGAGGAACCGGAGGGAGGGAGATGTGTCCCAACACTTAATGACCTCTTCTCATAGTCACAATGTTTGAGACCACTGGGGAATCTGAAAGGACTAGATAAAAGGTTTAGGCTTTTGTTACCTACTCTGTGAGCATTGGAAGAGTAGCTAGCTGGCTAACCGCCAAACAGATGATGGCGATCTCGCCATTGACTAACTACATTGTTGTTGTGTGAGGACGATGTGAGTCGAGAGGGAAAAGTTGGATGAAATCAGAGTTTACGACACCTGCGTGGACGTTGTTTTGAGTTTACAGCTCAGTGGGTCACACATTTTCCAGTCCTTTCAGATCAGAGAAGGGGACGTAGCGAAGTAGGGCCTGCATACTCCGATGCTCGAACCAATAATGATACAGAGGACCGACAAGTGGTCAGAAAGGTACCCATAACGTTGTTGGAGGTTCTGGGTGTGTGAGCCCTACTCTAGTACATTATGGACTTAACTGGACCAGCAGCCCATTAAAAGTGCTGTGCAATTGACTACATATGTTATTACAAAGAGAAGGGACAAGGATAGAGGCCTATGAGTATAAGCAAATTATGGGTTATGAGGATTGCATTGGGGGAAACTGTCTTGCTTATGCTGCAGAAATGATTCCGCTGTAAATTCTGCACTTGTATATTGTAATAAATCAATATTTATCATGGAGAAGCTGGGTGCACCTCAATAGTCGGAGACTTCCTCATCTCTACTTTTTATCGGCACTAAAAACATAGGAAAGGCGGAAGCATATGAGATCTGCTCTAACCAGCTCAGTTCTGTCATGACAAAGAAAGGAATTCTTTATAGACTTGAACTCCTCAGCTGCAGTCTGATCTTGAGATGCACCTATTGAAGGGAAATGCTGTATGAATGTTTAATGATGTACTAATACAGGGGTGGCCAACCTTATCCATAAAGGTGCATGCTTTTGTTCCAGCCAAGCAAAAACACCTGATTCTACAATCAGATGAGATGGATCAACAGGTATGTTACAGCTTGGCTGGAACCAAGGCCCACGCCAGCCCTCTGCGGGTGAGATTGTACACCTCTGAACTGTGAGATTGAAAAGGGTTGTTTTAGAACTCAAACCACTCCTATGACCTGGAACACGTGTAGTACTGTGCTGACTAATGTATCCACACAACTTTTTCTTTTTGTAGATAGACTTGTAAGGAAAGGGTTTGTCAGTGTATTTATTTTTTCCTCTTTGTTCAGACTTCTGGGTTTGTGTGAATAAACTGTAGTTTCAGTCTGAATTGTGTCGTCTTCTTGGTGTTGACTAAAGCCCGAGGGCAGGGGTCTCTAACTCCGGTCCTGGAGTGCTATGTCTTGGCAGGCTTTTGTTCCAGCCCAGCACTACCACATCTGATTCAATTAAGATTAGTTGGTAGGTGCTGGGCCAAAGGCCTGCACAACTAGGGGCTGCGAAATATCCACCATCTTGATTTCAACGAGGAAGTCGAGAGAACCCAGGTATGCAGCATTGGTTCCAGCCCTCAAGCTGTCAGTGCTCTGCTTACTGTACGTAGAAAACATCGATTCTTGCTAGGCCCAGCAATGATCCCTGAGATTTATGGGACAGCCGAGCACCCCAAAGGTAGTTGCTTTGTGTGTGTGCTTGGAGGACATACATTGACGTGCCCATATGAATATGAGCATGTCAATGTCTACTGACCATGTAGGCTCATAGTGTAAGGCACAAGATTTGACTTACCCTCAAGGTGACATTATAAAATCAGATTTCATAAGTCGACCCTAACTGCTGGTTTTGGTTAGGAAAATCTGATCCTAGATCTGTGGCAATTTCTTACAACGAACAGGAAACGGCACAATAGTCTTCCTGATGCACTTTCCATCAATTGAGGTCCCAGAGAAAAGTAGTGTTTGAATGCTAAGCTAGCAACTATCACAACATTGGTGTTAAAAATCTAACTGTAATATCTAAAGGTTAATTATAAGACCTGATCCAAATATTTTTGGGGGGACTTCTCCACCAACATTTAATTGACTCCTTTTATACTTGTTTTTTGTTTGTTGCTTTTCTGTGAAAGAAATAAAACAAATAAAGACAACTGAAAAGTTAACCCTACAAACTAGCAAGACATTTTCTCTTCATAAAACTTGCTAAATCAAAAAAATGTAATTAAACTCAGTCCACAAATTGTGACTGGAAGCAATGCATGTCCATTAAGTCTTTGTCTGAAGGTTGGGCAATCAACTTGCCCGGGAAAGGAGGGAGGAGAGGTTTAGATATGTTAGAGTCTGGATATCATAGGGAAAGAGGTGACTCCCTCTATCCCGAACTCCCCACCTCAGTCTGAACGGCAGTCTCAAAATGAAGGAAAGGAAACCGGGGAAGAATGTAAACTAGGATACAGCTGCTCCAACGGCCGACATCAGTGTCCTTGGTCCATACTGTCAGTCTGTCTTTCTGTGGGTTCATCCTGCTTCCACCAAAACCATCGGCTCACTGCAATCCTGATTGGCTATGAAGGGGAGTGGGGGGCCGGGTCTGAGGCTGTGTCCTCGAAGCTCATTGGCGAGGTTCTAACAGAGTTCCAGAGTTGGTGTTCTTCAAGATCCCGTTCTACAGGGTTCTCCTACACACTGACATCTAGGCTACATCTCAAATGACACCCTAGTCCCTATACAGTGCACTTAATTTGTCCATGTGGCTCTAGTCAAAAGTAGAGCACTATATGAAATAGGGTCTTTTGAGATAGCCCAGTAGACCTAGGCTAAAGACTACCACTATGGATGACCAGACAAACACCTTGGGGGGAGCTAGCTATCACTCTGGAATGGGGCCGTTTAAGGAGAGAGGCTCTACAGGCAGGTGGAGAAGTGCCTCGATATGAAAACAAAATGGCGTCAGTGAGGGGTGTTCATAGTGTTCTACTGTACAGGAAAGCCCCCTGTCCTTTCAGTGCAGATCTGTAGTGGGGGACATCCAATCCAGCGATAAGGGGAGGGGGGATAGCGACTGGCTGTAGTGGATGGGGTTGGGAGTGTTTGGTGGAGGAGGGGGAAGGGTGGGGCATCACACGGGCACTAGGGGAGGCTAAATGTCCAAAAGGGAGGAGAGGGAGGGAACCCGGATAAAGGAGATGATACCTGCTGTACAGTCGTGCAATGAGTTATTCTTTGCAACAAAAGTCTCTGTGTTGAATGTGTATGTGTAGGTGTACATGTGTCTGTAAAGCATGAAAAGGTCCAGTCAAACAAAGTTCAGTTCAGCTCTTCATTCAGAAAAACTGCCAATTCTTTGTGCTGATCAGTCTGTCAGTTGAACGTAGAGGTGCTGCCACCCTCTGGCTGGACTGGTGATATCATAGCAGCTGCTGCACGATGATGAGAGGGAGGGAGGGAGACGGGGAACAGCTCTCAAAACGGAGAGAGCAGTGGGGAGGGACGGATATGAAGAGAATAACTCCAGTGATAGAGAGATGGACAGTAAAGGAGAAAGGAAGGTGCTGAAGGGACAACACGACAGCACTGGTTTTGGTATTCTGGTTCTGGCCGGTCGGGGGGAGGGGCTAGTAGAGGTCATGCAGGGGTTCGGAGGTGAAGGGTGACGAGGTCTTAACTCCCATAATGCATGGTGTTGCTAGGGATGGCCATGGGAGAGGCCATGGAGATGGCGGGTCCCCCCATGGTGAACTGGTTGGTGACGGGATAATGCTGCTGCTGCTGCTGGTTAGAGCTGCTGCTGCTGCTAGGACCTGATTGGCCAGTAGAAGCTCCTGGAGAGATGGGGGTGAGGGGGAGAAAATGGGAGGGAGAGAGAGGGAAAGAATGTTATCACCTTCCCCTGATTGGTTGTGGGCCAACTATGTCACATACTTCAGAATCCATCCCCTCCATTTACACAAATGATAGGCGTTTAGGAAACTTGACTTGATGTAGTTTAGTACATGGGTTTACTCAAACTCGGTCCTGGGCCCCCCCCAGGTGTACATTTTGTTTTGCCCAGCACTAACAGCTGATTCAAATAATCAAAGCTTGATGAGGAGTTCAATATTTAAATCAGCTGTGTAGTGCTAGGGCAAAAAACAAGATGTGCAGGACCGAGTTTAGGAAGGACCGAGTTTAGGAAACCCTTGTATAGTGTATAAGGAGACGTACCCTGGACGATTCCGGTGCTCATGATGGAGCCCATCCTGGAGTGGGTGTGATTCACTATCCCTGTGTTCACTGAGGGCGGGAACAGAGGAAATAGTGAGACTGTATTAACGCACACACAAACGTGCAAACACACACAGTCAGTCACACTGTCTGTGCTTGTCTGTCAGTCAGTCCATCAGTCCGTAGTATCCTACCGAGGGGGATGAGGTTGTTGTGGGACACCGTCGAGCCGCTGCCCATGACCGTACTGAGGTCATAGGCTGTAGGCATCCCTGAGAGAGAGAGAGAGATGAAAGGATGAGACGGGGAAGAGAGTGAGATGGGGAGGAGAGAACGAGAGAGATGGGAAGAGAAAGGGAGCGAAATGGGAGAAAAGCACAGAAGCATAAGTATCCTTTCTCTCTCACACACCGTTTCCCACTCAGAGAGAGCATGCATCCCCTGTCTATCAGCTGCTCTGTTAGCCTGATCTATTCTGTGATATCCCTACAGTTTAGTAAGACATTTGGTCATGATGTTGTATGGATGCTTTTGCCTGATGATGCTATCATGGGTCAGATTGTGTGTGTATCGTCTGTGTGTTTACCTGACACAGCATTGTTCTGCCTCATGCAGTGTGTGTGTGTGGGTTCTGCCCTGTGCAGTGTGTGTGGGTATGTCCTCTGTGTGTGTCTCCTCTACCGGTGTCCTCTATGTGTGTGTATTTACCTGACACAGCCATGCCCTGGCTCATGCTGTAGGCCCCCCCAGTGTTCCACATGGTCTCAGAGGGGGAGGTGTAGTGCGACCCAGGAGGGGGGGTGGGTGTGCTGCCTGTGTACCTACAAAAACACACACATACACAACAACATACACGCCATGAGAGGGAGCTCCCCTTCCCCCCCTCGTTATCCTGAATGGCACAGGCCGAGGGCAGCGGAACAGACCAACTCACCTGAAAAAGGGGTTCTTCAAGTCCAGGAGGTTGCTGGACTTGGAGCCTGTCTGGTCCACTTGGGCGACAATACTGATGTCGTAGCTTTGTCTGTGAGGAGGGAAGAGAGCCGGGGATTGGTATGGGAGGAGAGCCGGGGGGTGGTATTGGAGGAGAGCCGGGGGTTGTTATGGGAGGAGGTGAGAAGGGAGGTGGATAGATTAACACAGACCAGACAGAGCAGCACAGATTCAGCAAGCACACATCTGTAATACACATATATAGAGTGCTTTCGGGAGGTATTCAGACCCCTTGACGTTTTCCACATTTTGTTACATAGATTTTTCTTTTTTAATCCCTCAATCTAAACACAATATCTCATAATGACAAAGCAAAAACAAGTTTGTAGACATTTTTCCTGATTTATATTATTTAAAAAACTGAAATATGACATTTACACAAGTATTCAAATCCTTTACTAAGTACTTTGTTGAAGCACCTTTGGCAGCAATTATAGCCTAAAGTCTTCTTGGGTAGGACGCTACAAGCTTGGCTACAAGTACCCTGGGACTAAACACTTCTCTCTGCAACTGGATCCCGGACTTCCTTACGGGCCGCCCCAAGTGGTAAGGGCAGGTAACAACACATCTGCCACGCTGATCCTCAACATGGGGGCCCCTCAGGGGTGCATGCTCAGTCCCCTCCTGTACTCCCTGTTTACTCATGATTGCACGGCCAGGCACGACTCCAACACCATATTTAAGTTTGCCGATGACAACAGCGGTAGGCCTGATCACCGACAACGTTGAGACAGCATATAAGGTCAGAGACCTGACCGTGCGGTGCAAGGAGAACAACCTCTCCCTCAATGTGATCAAGACAAAGAAGATGATTGTGAACTACAGGAAAAGGAGGACTGAGCACGCCCCCATTCTCATCAACGGGGCTGTAGTGGAGCAGGTTGAGAGCTTCAAGTTCCTTGGCATCCACATCACCAACAAACTAACATGGTCCAAAAGCACACCAAGGAAGTCGTGAAGAGGGCATGACAAAACCTATTCCCCCTCAGGAAGCTGAAAAGATTTGTCATGGGTCCTCAGATCCTCAAAAGGTTCTACAAGCTGCCCGCTGCACCATCGAGAGCATCCTGACGGGTTGCATCACTGCCTGGTATGGCAACTGCTTGGCCTCCGACCGCAAGACACTACAGAGGGTAGTGCGTACGGCCCGGTACATCACTGGTGCCAAGCTTTATGCCATCCAGGATCTCTATACCAGGCGGTGTCAGAGGAAGGCCCTAAAAAGGCTGTCATGTGCATTTTAATGAGTGGCTTCCATCTGGCCACAACCATTAAGGCCTGATTGGTGGAGTGCTGCAGAGATGGTTGTTTTTCTGGAAGATTCTCCCATCTCTACAGATGAATTCTGGAGCTCTGTCAGAGTGACCTTCAGGTTCTTGGTCACCTCCCTGACCAAGGCCCTTCTCCCCCGACTGCTCAGCTTGGCCGGGAGGCCAGCTCCAGTAAGAGTCTTGGTGGTTCCAAACTTCTTCCATTTAAGAATGATGGAGGCCACTGTGTTCTTGAGGACCTTCAATGGTGCAGAAATGTTTTGGTACCCTTCTCCAGATCTGTGCCTCGGCACAATCCTGTCTCGGAGCTTCCCGGACAATTCCTTCAACCTCATGGCTTGGTTTTTGCTTTGACATGCACTGTCAACTGTGGGACTTATATAGACAGGTGAGCCATTCCAAATCATGTCCAATCAATTGAATTTACCACAGGTGGACTCCAATCAAGTTCAAGGATGATCAATGGAAACAGGATAAATCTGAGCTCAATTTCGAGTCTCATAGCAAAGGGTCTGAATACTTACGTAAATAAGGTAAGTTTGTTTGTATTTTTTTTAAATAAATTTGCAAACATTTCTACAAACTTGTTTTCGCTTTGTCATTATGGGCTGGTGTGTGTAAATTGCTGAAGATTTTTTTTATTTAATACATTTTAGAGTAAGGCTATAACCTAACAAAATGTAGGAAAAGTCAAGGGATATGAATACTTTCCAAAGGCACTGGGTAGCTCCAAAGGCACTGGGTAGCTCCAAAGGCACTGGGTAGCTCCAAAGGCACTGGGTAGCTCCAAAGGCACTGGGTAGCTCCAAAGGCACTGGGTAGCTCCAAAGGCACTGGGTAGCTCCAAAGGCACTGGGTAGCTCCAAAGGCACTGGGTAGCTCCAAAGGCACTGGGTAGCTCCAAAGGCACTGGGTAGCTCCAAAGGCACTGGGTAGCTCCAAAGGCACTGGGTAGCTCCAAAGGCACTGGGTAGCTCCAAAGGCACTGGGTAGCTCCAAAGGCACTGGGTAGCTCCAAAGGCACTGGGTAGCTCCAAAGGCACTGGGTAGCTCCAAAGGCACTGGGTAGCTCCAAAGGCACTGGGTAGCTCCAAATGTATTGAGGCAGTGAGACATTTTGTTGTATTGATACATGAGGTTGCAGACGCACAAATATCATCCACGAGCCCCCACCCCACCAAATGCTAACCTCCCCTGTTATTGTGGTGGCGAGAGGTTAGCATGAGGTTACACTAACTTCCTCACTCATCATTATTTACGATTCATTCAGGATTATATGTAATCATGGTAGCATCCACAGTATTTAGAAACATTCTATTGTTATTTACAATAAAAGTGACTCAAATATGACAATTCATTATTTACCATTAATTTCAATTGGGCACAAAATAACTGGAAACAATTTCTAAATGGTTCACCCGATACGGATGAAAATACCCTCAAATTAAAGCTGACAGTCTGCACTTTATCCCCATATTCATTGTATGAGGCAATGTTCTTTATAATTGTCGCTGTCCCAATACGTTTGGAGCTCACTGTATATCGCCTACACACACATTCATTCAGAACTGTCATAATATAACACAGGCCTGGGCCTAGAGGTGAATGGCAACACACTAACACCAAAGCCTCCCATCCCCAACAGACCCCCAGTAGATCGCTCTACAGTCCCTCACCTCTTGTTGGCGATGAGCAGTGCTGTGCCGGAAAGTGTGTCTCCTGCCTTGGTGAACAGGGGTGACTGGAGCAGACAGCGGACCTGGTACCAGTGGGTCAGGGGCTCTGTGGGGGCTGTAGAGAGCCACACTGTCACCCTGCAGAGAGAGGGAGAGGGGTTAGAGGTCAGGATACTTTAAGGTTCAGTCAGCATTATCCTACTACAGTACAAGCATGGTCAGATATTCAGTAGGAACAGCCATTTACAACTTATTGTGAAATGTTTCTATAGTGAATGTATTGTACTATATTGTTTTGCTTTTAAGTTGCATCCGCTTTCTGTCTTTGTGTTTATTACAATGTCTGTGAGAAAAAAGAAAAGGAAAAAAAAGTGATGAAAGAAAAAGGAAAGTGACGGTGTAGCTGTAGTCAGGATCCATATCGGTCAGGTTACTCCTGACCACACACACTTCAGTCCAACTTACATTGATCCCATGAACGCTACGTCGAACCAGAAAGCCAGGCCGTGCACCAGCCCTGAGTGCATCATATGGAACTTAAAGGGAATCTCTATCCTGAAAGAGAGAGCGAGAGAGAGGGAAAGAGAGAGGGAAAGAGAGAAAAGAGTGGGATATTCTAGTTAACGGAGCAAGCAGTTGTTGCTACATCCATTTTTTGAACTTTTGAATGAATGATATATACCCATTAAGTTTTGAAAAATATAACTTATAAATGCCTCATGAGCTTAGTTCAACTGTCGTACCCCATCAGAACCCAAAATATAAGTTTGTTTTACTCCAATGTTTGTAAACAAAGTAAATGTAAACAATAAATATATATATCATCAAAACATGGTTAAAACTATAATTTGATATCATGGAGTCCTTGCATCCATAGCTCAGTCTATGAATTTGAGAGTGGTTACATTTCTCCAGCCCCACCCCTCCGCTTCTTACATAAAGAAGGGTGGGGAATTCGCTCTGTTATCGTTTCTACTGCGGATTGCTGCTTTAAGGTTATTTTTACACACTAGAAGGAATTATGTAGTATTTTTGCTGATGTAGGAAATTCAAAATCGGAAGTAGCCTCATATTAGAGAAGTAGGACATCCCCACATTCAGTAACATGTATCTACGCATCTCAATTCTCAACTCAATCTATGAATAACAATTCAATAATAAATATATGAGGGAATAACAGACAGACGGCACACAGACCTGTACAAATCCTCCTCTTTGGCCTCCAGGAAGTTGACTGTGTATTTGACAGACTTGGCCATCAAGATACGGATATCAAATGTGTCCTGAGAGGGGGAGGGAAGGAAAAAGGAGGAAGGAGAGAGACGGGGAAGAGGGAAGCAAGAGTATCCAGGTAAGTCCCAGTGAGGTAGAAATGTTTTACGGCAGCATTGGCTAGAGTGGGTACGGAGACAGTCTAGGCCTTAATTTAATGATCTAGAACAGAGGCTGTACCCAGAACCAGGCACTCCGGCCCAGCTCTCCCAGCAGAGTAACAGAGGAGCAGGCATGGTGCAAAGGCCTACCCAGCTGACTACCGCTGGAGAATGATGTGTGTGTGTCGTTGTCGGTGTGTGTCGCTGTGTGTGATAAAAGGGATGAGATTAATTCAATGAATACCCATTATGAGCAGTGATAGTACTGTTGAAACCTCACTGTTGGTTCTGTGGTGTTAGACTGGGGGAACTGGACTGGGCGAAAACATTGGGATCCTAAACTCAGACCGCATCTAACTTATTTATCCCAGCCGTCATAACACACACAGTGTGACGGTGGTATCTTCTACCACAAACACACACTCCCATATAGTCAATCTCCTATCCTGCATCAGCATTTGCCCATAAACACACATCTTATGTACCACCCTTAGACATAAACAAACACACAGACCAGTCCGTACTACGCAACCCAATTTTACACAAACAGCTCTTGTCCCCACATACCCCCTGACTATTTCAGGCCTTAAACACCCTTCCCATATACATTTCCTAGTTAACCGTCCCCTGCACCCCAATCATCTTAGGGGGGGGGGGGGTATATCGCTTTAACCGACATGGTGGGCGGGGCAGGCAATGTCAGAAGATAGGTGTTCAAGAGTCTGACATACAACTGAGAATTCTACGTACCACAATGGGCTGGCGAAAGTACTCATCCACCGCTGCTCCTCGCAGGGCTGAGAGGTCCACACCATGGAAGGAAGGCTGGTACCTAAATGAGGGAGTGAGAGAGAATCATTATCATCATCTCAATCCCATCAACTACAGCAACCCAATGAAACGTGACTGATATCTCCGTACATTCACTGCTTCTACTCCCAGAGCTTCTTCTCTTGCCATTTCCCCCTCCGTCCCTCCAACCTCATCCTTCCTACTACTCTCCCCGTTTCTCTCCTCCCTCCCCTCCTACTCACCAGAAGTTGGCCTTGGTGAACTGCTCCATGTAGAGCTGTTCGTCTGTGAAGGGGGCCAGGTGCACGTCACCGATGGTGGGGAACATTTTACCTGTGACACACATGAAGTCAGTTAATGATGGTACAATCACCAGTGGCTAGTCATGATGAATATGTCTCTCAGTTTTAAAATGTAGACTTTAATATTATTTACCGCTTGGGCTTCAGAATAATCTTCAGACATTTTCCCCCTTTCTCCTTCCCTCCCACTCTACCCCTTTCTATGCTCTCCCTCCAACCTTCCCTCCGTCTCACCACTAGGCTTGAGGAACTTCTTGGCGTGGAGGTAGCTCTCCAGCATCCTCTCGTTGAAGAGCATGTAGCCCATGGGCTCTGAGATGATGATGTCCACCTGCTCAGGCAGCGTAACCTCCTCTACTTTACCAGGGATCACCACCACACGGTCCCCCAGACGGTTAGTGTTCACCAGGACCTAGTGGAGGGGACACCAGAGGATTAGTGTTCACCAGGACCTAGTGGAGGGGACACCAGAGGATTAGTGTTCACCAGGACCTAGTGGAGGGGACACCAGAGGATTAGTGTTCACCAGGACCTAGTGGAGGGGACACCAGAGGATTAGTGTTCACCAGGACCTAGTGGAGGGGACACCAGAGGATTAGTGTTCACCAGGACCTAGTGGAGGGGACACCAGAGGATTAGTGTTCACCAGGACCTAGTGGAGGGGACACCAGAGGATTAGTGTTCACCAGGACCTAGTGGAGGGGACACCAGAGGGTTAGAGTTCACCCGGACCTAGCGGAGGGCACCAAGTGGAGGGTTAGTGTTTGTTAGAGTGAGACTGATACATCTGCCAGACTTATGGCTACATAGCATGTCAAGAAGAGGACAGGGTTAGAGCAGGGGTGGCAAACTTTTCAGCTCGAGGGCTTTGATTAGTTTGTCGAAACCAATTTGCGGGCCAGAAAAAGTGCAGTTAATTGAAAATATATAGGTCACTTAATTTCGACATAGTTTAGTGTGTCTGTTACCTCTGCGTGCTGGGCCATGGTGCTGGCCTCCACAGCGTAGACCTTCCTGGCCCCAGCCTGAGCAGCAAAGAACGACAGAATCCCTGAACCACAGCCCACATCCAACACCACCTAGAGAGAGGGGAATGGATTCTAATTCTTCCCTGATAAAGACATCAACGAAATCCAGCAGTGTCTACTGCCCAAACCAATTAAACAACAGTTTAGTTTCAAATACAGCAAAGAACTCAATTCAGAACTAGCTACATTTAAGTCCCAGGACAGTGCATCAGTACCTTGTCCTTGAAGTCAGTGTGGTTCTGGAGGATGGCCCTCTGATAGGTTCCTGTCCTGACGTAGTCCTGCATCATGTTCTGCTGCTGGGAGAGGTAGCCATAGAACTGGAGGAGTGAAGGAGAGAGAGAGAACAAAGGAGAGAGAGGAAAATAAAGTGACAGAACAGCTTATTTTTCATGAGGTGTTTTAATATTGTCACTGAGCTAATAAAGGTTGGAATAAATGATTTATTGCAATGCATGGCAGATTCTGCGTGTGCACCTGGAAGTACTGTACTGCGGATGATTCCTCTGTCCTGTCGCTGAAGACCGACTGCTCTCCACTGTGGCCGCGGCAGTTCTTCAGGAGGTTATAGAACGATGAGAACTCTGAGGAGATCGTCATAACAGGTTATAAGCAGGACAAATCAGACATAAGTTATAAATGGTCTTAAGCCAGTCATAATGGGGAGAAATCAAACGAACGGTAATAACCAATTATAACAGTTCACAAGGATGACAGAGGCAAGACAAGCATGAGAAACAATAAGAATCTCTTTATAAGGACAGGAACATGTGCACTAGGACAGGGAGTCAAAGACACAGACACACAGGAGACAGAGGGTCAATGACAAAGATAGATATAGCCTACTGGCAGGCAGTCAAAGACAGATGGAAAAAACAGACACAGACAGACAATGACAGCATTCTCTGAGACAGAGCGGCGGTGGTTGCCGGGGGTTAGCTACCTGCAGGTGAGGTGAACTGTAGCAGGACGCTGTTGCAGCCCAGCGTGATGATGAACGACTGTTTCCCCACGCGACTGCACTCTGTGTCCCGGGAGACCGAACACTTGAACACGCATGTCTCCTCTGCTGTGAGAGGAGTCATACATTAGTTAGGGCCCGGCAATACGCCTACAACAAGTCATTCATGGAATAAGCGTGGCACAGGAGTAGGTCACACAACACGAAGAACAACATGCTAACAGAACTGGCCTGATCACACACAGCACTTTATTGACTCAATTAGCATTAAAGCATCTCAACCATAGCAGCAAGCAAAGAGATATTTTTAACCTCCTTTAGCCGAGGGAAAGTGAGTAATTTCTTCTGTTGAAGCTATTTCACACACACTCCTGGATGATTAAGATGACATAGTTTTAAAGACTGGATATGTGAAAGCAATATATTGGCAGGGTAGGTCTAGTGCTGTGCCCGCATGGCAGTGAGATAATCTGTGGTTTAATCCAGCAGTTGTGATGGGATTAAGACTAGCGCTGTTACTTAGATTAGCCAGATGCAGCATGTTTTATTAACAGACCAAACTAGTTACTGACACCGGGTTAACCTGCGATGAATATGAGAGCGGGAGTGTGTGTGTTGCTTAACAAGTGTGTGTTCGATGCAAGGGCTGAGAGATAGAGTGCATGCTTTAAAATATGTAGGCTACAACCATCTCCCGCCACTCGACCTGGCCTGTCTCCAAGGCCTACAGCTGAACATTGTGGTAAATGACAATGACAGATGGGGAACAAGGACCGTCACTATAGAGATGTTACAGATATGTAACAACCAGATGATAACCATGTCAATGTTCTAACAGGGTCATGTCAGGTCATAATAGACACTTGTGTGAAGAGCAAAACTGTGATATTTTTGCTGGGCCAAGGCATTGCCCCTCATGGACAAGATGTAAATACACCCATTCCAGCAGGATAGACAGACATTACTAGTGTGCTGTGTTTGATTGAGGTGCTTTTGTGTCTATAATAAAGCAGAAATAAAATGATTGTGTGGCAAGACACTGAGGTAATTTTTCCAAGTGGAAAACATAAAACTGGTCAGATTACTTTAGACTCAGTCGTGCTGCTCTATGTAGCAATTCAATCGGGAGTTCATTCCTGCCTGGTGTGGAAACGTTTATCTTCCATCATCATGGGAATGTTGGAAGAGGAAACGGCTGTTGGGCCTATGGACCGGACCAGGCAATCACACACATCATAAAACTTTGATAGGACACCTTGAAAAACACCCTGCCACACACACATTTCCACTTTCCCCACAGCCCAAACTTGACTGTATCAAAACTAGGGACATCACGGCTTCTTGAAAGGGACATCCCATCTGTGCCCCCACAGTGTAACAAAAGCTGCAAGCGCTCAGCGCGAGCACACAAGTGAACGTCAGGGGAGAAGGGAGGTGGGGGACTAGCTGGCTATTGTTCAGGGGAGAACAAAGATGAATAACTAATACGAACCTGGTTTAGCTCATCGAAACACAAGGACTCATATTTAGCCTGTTTTTAAAAACGATTTCGTTTATCGATATTTATTCACTCAGCTAGGCATCTACAGTAGATTAGATAACCATAAAGTAGCACGCGCGAGTCACCGGGGTTAGCTTGCTTGTTTACACCGCTACTAGCATGATATGTGCGCAAAGACGACGACGTTCCAAAACAAAACACACTTTTAAGATACCCATCTCAAAAGGGTCAAATGTTATCTTGCTTTATCATAACTATCTAACTAGCTAATACAGAGGGCAATGCTCATATGACGCAGTTGGTTTTAACTGTTAGAACTATGTGGCATTAAGGGCAAACCATTGCGTAGTATGGCTGATAGCTTATTGGGGCAAAACTGAAAGAGCACGTTAACATGTCAATTAGCGTTTGGCTATCTGCGTCAATGTGTAGCGAGCTGGCTAGCGTGCTCAGCCGCGGGACAGGATACTGCATCATTGAAATGCAATCTGGCGCTAAATTGTTAGCAAGTTGATATTAGTAAATCAGGGTAGATAGGTATCTAATGTGCTTGGTCACACTTAGCTTGCGGTCCAGGAAACGTCTCGTGTGAGCTAAAACGGACTACTTCGCATTAAATTAATACTTTAAAGAATATTCCTCAAGACAAATAGATAGGTAAGAAAGAACGTGGTCCACAAGCCACGAAATGAGCGCAGTAAGCTTGCTAAAGCTAACCACCTATAGTTAGCTAAGCTACCAACAGTGTGCGCTGTCGTGGTGCTGGAGAAGTAACATTAGTTAACTAAGTTATGTTACCTAGCTAGCTAATAGCGATAAGCGAAAACAACAGTCCCCATTACGTTGGATTCTATAGGTGGAACCAGTCGGTTTTGAAGTGGAACCCCCACCCGCACAAATGTGCAAGACCACTCGCATCGGTTAGCTAGGTAGCTTTTTAGCATTTAGCTCTGGCTAATTAGCCAGGGTAACGCCAGTTAACAAGGACCCCAGGCCGAACTGGGGTATGGAGGAGCTGTCTCAAGTCCACTCACCGTTGGAGAGGTTGATCAGGGCCGCGTCCTGTGTGGCTTTCACCTCCAGTCGTAGAGGCTGCTGCTCGGAGTGACGCTGTATTTCTCCGTTTGCGTCTCCGATAGAGAGGAGCCGCACGCCGGGAAACACCGACACCGCCATCTTCGATCTGTGGGAAGAGACAGCTCACTGTGGCGCTCACATCCAGCGTCGGACGCGCACTCACGACAGGAAACGGGATACACGCAGCTTTACCGCCACTCTGTGGCCGAGAGGCAAACTGCTTAGTGCATATACAGTAGACTTTGCTCTGACTTCTGTTGTCACTGCTGTACACTGTTTCAGCATAGACAGTATTAGTTAGTTGGACAAAGAGAGAAATAGGGGATCTTGAATAATCGTTTGAATTAAATAAAAATGTCAGACTGTCAGCCTGGCTGCGTTTCGTATCCTGGTCTGTTAAATCTGTGAATACTATTGGTTCTGCTGTGTAACATGTCATGCAGCAAGTACCAAAACCTACAACTTTGGGCAGTGGCTAAATACAGTTTATCTGGCAGACTATTGGCAAATATGCACTGGTATTTCTTGAGCAGCATTCTATGTGACAGGGATGAGCAAGTCTGGTCCACGGGGGCCTGAGTGCATATCTGCTGTCTTTTGTTCTCTCCAAATCAGCATCTGATTTATAAACCAGGTATGGCATCAGTGGATTAATTAAGTGCCAGGTCGAAAGAGAAAAGTAGCAGACACTCAGGTCCCTGCAGGACAGGAGTTGCCTACCCCTGATACTCTTGTGTGTTCTGGCCAGTCAGCTTAAGGGGGCCACTCTTAACAAACTCCTTGATAAAACATGAGACTCAAGGAGATGTTGAAGGTGAAATTATACATTTTATTAAATGATTCAGTCAATACATGTCACGGTACCATTCTAAGACAAATACACACACAAAAAAACGTTAAGGCACAAGAGGATGACAGTGTTTTCCACATGTATGAATCCTTCCACCAGAGCATTTCAGTGACTAATATTTGTAAAATGAGGTGCTCTGCTTTCCCCATGCATTATGGACACTGTAGTCCTCAAAAGTTCTCTCTTCACTTTATTATAACGTCAGAGTAATTCAGAGCTCAGTCACCATAGTGAAAAGAGCTTGCATTCCTCCATCTCCTTTCCTGCATGGCCACTGATTTGAAAGGACTTGGTAGGCAAGACTAATAGTACTGTGAAAATCTATGTAGGCCTAGTCCTTTCAACTATCAGTGGTCAAGTCAGAGGACATTATTGAAGACATGCTTCTGGGTATTGGAACATGTTGAAGGGCTGTTCTCCAGTTTTTATCAACACTTCGTGTTGTAATAAGGACACAGTATGGTTCCTAAACATTACTCATTCTCTGGGGTTGTTTTTCAACTCCTTCAGGTCCTCTTTAAGTGTTTCTGATTAATCAAGTGGGAAAGTAAATGCAGATTTAGGCCTCAACAGGTCTCGTGTTAAAATCGAGGCATTTAAATTACCAGAAGTTTGGCACATACTAAGGCACATTAGTTTGAAGCAGTACGCAAAGGTAAAAGGGGTGGGGAACCCTAAAAATGACTTTAAACCATTTAGAATGTGTCCTTACTTTAACTTAGATGCACCAATGGAGTAGCAGTCTCTTTCCACTGAGTGTCCTGAGATCAGGCTTATTTATATTGATGATACACAGCAATTATACTTATCTTTAGTGTCAGTACAGTAATCCTAATATTCTTGTTATGATCCTTCATATCATTATTCTGATGTTGACTGAGCAACACCACAAAACCAGCATTGAAACAGATATTTTGCATGACCTGAGTTTGAGATCTCTATATGCCAACACCCATAAGAAACCTCTAACATCCTCTCTGAGTCACTCTTTTCTAGACATAGTAACACCATTTTCTTTTGAATTAAATTTTGCATCACAGTGGTTTAACTGTCAACTGAGGATCTTAACAGTGTAGTCGAGTGTTTAACACATGAGAATGCGCGCAAAATTTCTGTCAAAAGACTAAATTCTCTTGAGAGGCTCATGGAGTCACCACACTTTTAGCAGAGAATCATAAATTACACTTATCGAAATGCTTCACAATTTCACCTGACAAAAATCACAGTGACAGTGTTAAGGCGAGTTTGTGTGGAACCTTGCATTGTGTTTGCAACCAACTGAGCACCATTTTGAAAAACAAGCTCTGAGATCAAACTCGGGTGTAATATCTTGTAGTCTGTTGAACATAGCTTCACAACAATGATACGGTAGGCTATACTCATGTAATGGCACTGGGTCAACCACTTTAAAAGACTCACCAACAACAATGTGTAAAACCTAATACAGTTCAATTTCACTTTGAGTAAAAGAAAAGTAACAAAAGGTAGAGACTACAGGGATAGTTGGGGTTGAGACTGCCATATTTATACTTTGAGGAGTGCTTTCATTCTAATGATCTCAACACACAAAGGACTGCAAATGTTATCCTTATTGAGCTGTAGAAATCCAGAACAGAACACATGTCAAAACTCACTCAGCATAGGGTTATCTTGTGCTTGTGATTGTGTTCTGGCCTTGAGGTCTTCAGTGACTGGACGTGGTGGGGAAGGGTGTAGGAGACGCCAAGGGGCTTGGAATTGAAAGGCATCCTTGGGGAATGTTCAGACGTGTTTTACGAGCCTCCATCATCACCATCGCCTGCAGTGAGAAAGCATAGAGTCCGATCAGATCACTGGCACAGCAGTTAGATGAGATATGGCTGCTGTTGGTTACGTTCTCTTTGTAACAATCAAAGCCAGAAGGGTCAAAGGTTAGCAAACAGAGAGAGAAAATGAGAGTGAGGAACAGGTAGAGGGAAGGTAGAGAAAGAAAGCAGGACAGAAAGAGACAGAGAGAGTGTGTGTGTGTTCATGCACGTGTGTGTGTGAGAGAAAGAGAGAGAAGAGAGAGATAGAGAGGGAGTTAATTGAAGCCTACTCTACCACATCAGACTGTCATCTCACCTCAGAAGAGGGCGCAGGACTTGGGGGGTCTGAAGGGGTTGTCGCTGGAGGGCACCCCCATGAGGAGAGGGTCTTTATGGGCGTTCTGCAGGCAGAAGGTCTTCAGGTCCGCTGCTGCCTGGGACACCTGAGAGTGGAAACAGAGAGACACTGTCAGTTCCATTATACTTTAATTCTGTGTCATAAAGGCTACATAAGACTGCTGTAAAGATGACATATCAATGTCATAGGCATTCATGAGAATGAGTCATCATTGACAGTGACAGCGTTTTCTATAAAGATGTTCCAAGTAAATTGAGCTCAATCCTGCTCTACTTAACTTCTACTTGTTTTAACTCAGCTTTTCAAGAGAGACCTGGTCCACGCATCAATAAATAGAGGGGCCAACACTTTCACTCTGCCACAATACTCCTACTGATACTCAGTTTAATGAACCTACAGTAATATGCTCCAAGCTCACACTGCGAGAGAAACTGAGCAATGATCAGCTATTTTCCTAAAATCCCTACCTAGGACTTGACTCAGCAATAGCATAATGATCTGGTACTTTACTAGAGGGTTGTTTCATGGGTGAAGTCATTAACACAAGATGGCACTTTAGGACCAAGTCACAAATGGGTGGTGCATTGAGTTTATTATTTATCTTGTTAGTTGATAATATGGTATAAACGTATTTCATAGGATATAGATAAAAGCCTATATTTTTCATGCATTCTCATATGCCCTTCAAAGCACAGCATGCCTGAGTGCTCCAGGGTGGTTTAAGATCTGCGGACTAATCTGTCTTTCTCCTCTAAAAGGAGTAATTTGGCCAACAATCGCACTACTGTCACAGCCACAATCAACAAAGGCCACCACTGTGCTGCGCCATTCGTGGAAACTAGCCTACGAGCTGTTTATTTTCTCCGGACAACACAGCCTACAGCAGGAAATCTTCATATTTCACATGATTAACTTAAAGCACAATTAACAGCAAATCGTTAACTTCTAAATATATCATAAATACATCCATTCAAAACGGCGTTAAACTAAGTGGAGAGCTGAGGAGTAGCCTAGACTTGCCATAACACCTATGCATACAGCAAAACTAGAACCGCATTATAATCTTACGTTTTTCTTTCGGTAACATGACAGGTGAAAGGCGGCGCTCGATTGAGCACGTCAATTTACAGGCTACTCCTTTAGTCTACTGGACAGCGCTGCAGTTAGTTGCAAACAGATGGCATGGTTCCAATGGAACAGCATTTTGTAACAAATGGCCTGGAAGTAACAAAATAACGCGATGCTTCCCATAAAATAGTCAAACTTTACATAATATATAGCTTTTCAATAGTTACCAAAGGGCCATGTTGACAAGTCAGCCAGTCACACCCAATGCAGAACAGTTTTTGATCAGTCTTTCTGAATGTAATTTCTTTACCTTGATCCTGCGAACACTTGCCTCTAGCCGAAGTTGTTTTACTACCTTCTGAGCGATAACCAAGTTGCTGCTGTTTGCGCTGTTATTCGACATGTCTGCGAGGTCTGTCCAACGGCCAAGTGAAAGTGTCCGGCTATCACTTGAAAGAACGAGATTTTCTGATGAGGCTGCTGCGACTCAAGTGCTCCCCCCTCTGAAAAAACGCACCGCTTTTTTTGCGCAATGTTCTCCCCACTGCTTTCAGAATTGCCCATAATTAAAGATGGTTATCAGTAAAGAGAGGCACTTACGTGTACATGTAAGAAAAACAACAACATAATAATAATAATAGATCAGTCAGTTAAACAAATGAATGGGCTATTGTCGTAAAATGAAATGTTCCTTTGGGTTTTATATTGTGTCGCCAATAGTTCAATGGTTTCTAGGTCTACAGTAGGCTATGGTGAAGTAAATCAAAGGAAACGTATTTTATTAGAATGGTCTTGGCTCTCTATTGTATAAAGATACTTTTTCTAAACAACCCCAGAACCACGAGGATATCATTAGCGAAATACAGGCTCGTCATGTGCTCCTTTTTGAAAATGTTTATTTATAGAGACCCCCATCTACAATGTCACGAGTTTTGGCTCTTCAACACACATGTCTGTCTTTTAATGACATTTCATTTTAAGCTTTATTCATCACATTATTATTCAATAGTATATTTATTTATATAACAAGTAGGCTTTTGTATTTAAAAAATAGTTGGTATCTGAAAATTATCAAGGCAACGATAAGCAATACTGTAGTATTATGTTAGTGGATTTTTATTGTGCACCATTGCCATCTAGCGCCCACATATCCGAGGCTGTAAACACAAACTCGTCACATGACAGAGAAATATTGCTCAGCGACTTCAGGAACAGTTCGACGCTCAAATTAGAATTGTTTCCGGTTAAATTGGGGTCAAACAGAGGGGATTGCACATTACAAGACATCACAATGCTTATACGAGTAAGTATTGGAGATAAAGAGTGAAACATATTTTGGAAATGCATCGTTTGTGTTGTAAACTATATAGATTACAATGTGCAAATGTTTATTCGCTGTCTCAGTGGTGCATTCTCGACTCAGATGAATAGTATGCATCATGCACCTGCGACGATTAAATAGCCAGTGAGCTAACTGGCTAGCCACACTTGTGTAACTTGACCAAAATTGTGTAGCTAACCTAACTCATTCCCATCTCGCTAAATTTAATGACAATTTTTTAAAGGAAAACCACTGTCAACATTTCCCTAACTGTTAATGTGAAATCACGAGTAACTAGCATTTTCTAGTGTGTGTAATGTTCAGAGTTGATGTAAGATCATAATACATTTGAAAGCTTTGTCTTGAACACTCTTCAAGGGGCCAGAGTGGAAAAAAATAACCATGCTATCTCTGAATGTAACTTATACATATCATTATTTAAATAACCTGCCCAACACTTAGGTTAAGATCTTAGAGACAAATGTTAACTCTTTCTCTATCCCTTTCTCTTAGAGGGTGTTACAATGTGGAGTGACAGCTTTAAAGTCTTGCAGGACCATTCACCACAGTGCTCAATGGAGGAGTCCTCTCATACCTATTGTTGTGGAGCAGACGGTAAGAATTGGAACCCCAACAGAGTTCTATTTAGGACTGCAACATTTCTATGCAACTTGATTCACTCTTGGTTTGGAACGGTTTAGTTAGTAGTTTTCACCTGTCAGTTCCTGGTCCTAGCTAGTCTAACTGCTTTCCAATGTTCAAAGATCTTCCTCTTGCTTTCCCTCATTCTTTTTCCTTGTCTTTCTCTTCTTTCTTAGGGTCGAGGAGAGCGGGCGTATGACATCTACTCTCGTCTTCTGAGGGAGAGGATCATCTGTGTAATGGGGCCGGTAAGTCTCACTGTGTAATCACTGTCTGTGTAATGGGGCCGGTAATTCTAGCTGTGTGTCACCGTTTGTGTAATAGGGCCGGTAAGTCTAGTTGTGTGCCATTGTCTAATGTGGCCGGTAATTCTTGTGTGAGTCACTGTCGGTGTAATGGGGCCAGTAAGTCTCGCTGTGTGTCACAGGCTTACCGGCCCCATTACACAGACAGTGACACACAAATAGACTTACTGGCCCTATTACAGACAGTGACACACAGATAGGCTTACCAGCCCCATTACACAGATAATCTGTGTGTCACTCTCTGTAATAGGGCCGGTAAGTCTATTTGTGTGTCACTGTCTGTGTAATAGGGCCGTTAAGTCTGTGTATGTAATAGGGCTGTTAAGTCTGTGTGTGTAATAGTTTGGGATTCAAAACCTACACAAGGAGACATTGGGTATGTTTACATGCACACTAATAATTCGATATGAAACTGATTATGGCAGTAAAGGTTGCTAGATCGAATCCCCGAGCTGACAAGGTAAAAATCTGTTGTTCTACCCCTGAACAAGGCAGTTAACCCATTGTTCCTAGGCCATCATTGTAAATAAGAATTTGTTCTTAAGACTTGCCTAGTTAAATAAAAGGTAAAAAAATAAATAAAATGTATACAACTTACTCTGCTTATCGGCGCAAGGTCATAATGGAAGTAAGTCCACACCGATTAAAACATCTGGATTTCTGAGTCTGCTGTTGCAGTTCAGATTCATTTGTTAATCTCTCTCCTCTCCCCCTGCCTTTTTCAGATTGATGACTCTGTGGCCAGTCTGGTTATTGCTCAACTCCTCTTTCTGCAGTCAGAGAGCAACAACAAACCCATCCACATGTACATCAACAGTCCTGGTAAGAGAATAGAGGGGGACCTCCCACAAAAATGGTGGAAGAACAGATGGTGGTGGCAGGGGATGGTTGGCGAAATAGGGATGGTTACTTGATTAAAAAGCACGTTTCTTGGAGGGGAAAGAGACGGAGAGAACACAAGTGACAGATGGATCAGATGACAGTAATAGGAGATAAAGGGTGCAGTCAGAAAGTATTTTTTACCTTGACTTCAAATTAACTTCATTAGGTTAACGTTAAAGCTGAGACCCATGATAGGCACAACAGCCCCAGGCGCATTTGTTATTGTTTTGAGGAAATGAGCATCCAGCATTGTGGTTAAAAAAATAAAAATCGTACATACTTGGTTCTATAGTGCATGCAAAGATGTCAGATGGAAAAAAGTGTTTGTTTGAAGTAACGTTTTTGTTGTAATATCGCAAATGGAAATGGCAGTTTCACCACTATGGATTCCAGCTTTAAGGAGAGATAGAAAAGTCTGGGAGAAGAGGAACATTGATGAACTAAATCCAACAAACCATTAATTCTGGTTCACCATGATGTTCCTCTCCTATCCTCTTTTTCCCCCCCCAGGCGGTGTTGTGACAGCAGGCCTAGCCATCTATGACACCATGCAGTATATCCTCAACCCAATCTCCACGTGGTGTGTGGGCCAGGCGGCCAGCATGGGCAGTCTTCTCCTGGCTTCGGGCACGGCCGGCATGAGGCACTCCCTGCCCAACGCTCGCATCATGGTGCACCAGCCCTCCGGAGGAGCCAGGGTAAGGATGGAAAGGGGTAATGGGACCAGGGAGGCAGCAGGAATAGGAGCTGGTGGGGGGGGGAGGTTAGAGAGCCTGGTACAACTGTTGGTTCATTTAGCTTGTGTTGCCATCAAAAGCCAGACCTGTGATTGTCTATAGGCTATTGGGCATGTAAATATGAGTTAAGTATTTTGATACCTCACCTCAGTTGTCAGTTGCCTTTACATAACATGTGTCTCCTCTCTCCTGTGTGTTATTAGGGTCAGGCTACAGACATCGCCATTCAGGCTGAGGAGATCATGAAACTAAAGAAACAGATCAATCAACTCTACGCTAAACACACTGGCCAGCTGTTGACACACATAGGTAAGTAGCTAAGGCATCCAGTTCAGTAGAGTCTGGCTCAGAGGGAAAAGCCTTGAGTAAGCATACAAAAGTTCAAACAATGAAGACAGACCTGGGTTCAAATACATGCGTCATTATTTATTCGTTATTAATATACTTTTGTGTATTTTCAAATAATGTGGCCAAATCAGCTACTTCTATTTGAAGTATTTGAAAGTATTTTCTTATGACTTCCTATAAATAGCCAAAACAAATTTAAAATACTTATATCAACGGAGTGGCTGCGTGGCCGAATTCTCTGGACGCCTCTTTTCAATAGCTAAACAACCGAACCTTCTGGGAATGTGTGAGATTCTCTACTTTAAAAACAAGCCCATTGTCAAACTCTGTTTACTGTCTACGTGTGCAGAACCTTCAGCTGCACAGAGGTGGAACAGGCAACTCTGTTTACTGTCTACATGTGCAGAACCTTCAGCTGCACAGAGGTGGAACAGGCAACTCTGTTTACTGTCTACATGTGCAGAACCTTCAGCTGCACAGAGGTGGAACAGGCAACTCTGTTTACTGTCTACGTGTGCAGAACTTTCAGCTGCACAGAGGTGGAACAGGCAACTCTGTTTACTGTCTACATGTGCAGAACTTTCAGCTGCACAGAGGTGGAACAGGCAACTCTGTTTACTGTCTACGTGTGCAGAACTTTCAGCTGCACAGAGGTGGAACAGGCAACTCTGTTTACTGTCTACATGTGCAGAACTTTCAGCTGCACAGAGGTGGAACAGGCAACTCTGTTTACTGTCTACATGTGCAGAACTTTCAGCTGCACAGAGTTGGAACTCTTTACTGTCTACATGTGCAGAACTTTCAGCTGCACAGAGGTGGAACTCTGTTTACTGTCTACATGTGCAGAACTTTCAGCTGCACAGAGGTGGAACTCTGTTTACTGTCTACATGTGCAGAACCTTCAGCTGCACAGAGGTGGAACAGGCAACTCTGTTTACTGTCTACATGTGCAGAACTTTCAGCTGCACAGAGGTGGAACAGGCAACTCTGGCTAATTTCAATCACGTGCTGTATCAAATCGTGCAGCGTTGCATGATCATTGAGAAGCTAACGTTGTTTTGCCCCACAATGCAATGTGTAGACTGCGTCCTGCTTCAAAATCAAATTGTTTGTCACATGCGCCAAATACAACCGTAACACTTTTTTTTCTTAACCAACAATGCTTTAAGAAGTTAAGTACATAAAAAAATAAACAGCAGCAGTGAAATAACAATAGCGAGGCTATATACAGGGGGTACCGGTACAATGTGCTTATGTTTGTACCATTTCAATATCCTTAGTTACAACAGACAGAGAAAGTTATAGCCTACATCCTAAATTAGTATATATATATATACTGTTTGGGGGGGGGTGTTCGTTTAAGTCGCTGCAGGGTTTTTATTTCAGCTGCTCATAAAGATGAGGCAGAGACTAACACAACATGCGCAGAACATGATCCGGTTGTTTAGCTCTGGGGAAAAGGTGTCCAGGGGGGCGGGACGGTTTGATTCAATCGTTTAGCCTTAGTCTTATTTCAAATACCCGTAGGACCACACAGACCTGGGTTCAAATGCATGAAATTATACTTGTCTTTTCTAATACGTGCCAGTACTTAAGTGTATTTCCAAACAGATCCCAATATGCAACATTAATATTCCAATAAAAAATACTTCAAAATGTCTTAAGTAATATTGTCTGATGGAAAATGTACCATAGCCTCTGAGTCCCATATGACTTAGTGACTCCTAACTAAATTCAAGCACTATTTCAAGGTTAAGTGATTTGATGATTGAGTCCTTCCTCACTCAAAGCACTTTAAGAGTGAACTCACCTCAGCCACCACCAATGTGTCGCACATTTTTACCAAAACTTTTAACCATATAATTATTCCCTTCTGTTTTCTTTCTCTCAGAGGGTGTGATTGAGAGAGATTGTTACATGAGCCCCATTGAGGCACAGGACTTTGGGATCATCGACCGAGTGTTGGTGCATCCTCCCCAGGCGGGCCAGGACGACCCAGAGCTGGTCCAGAAGGAGCCCCCTACCGCCATCTGCCCCTCGCCAGCCTCCCAAACCTCTGCCACCGAGCAGAGCCCCCCCGGGACCATCCCCCCCTCCTCATACAAACCCGAACCCTGACCTCAGACTACCAGGAAGCAGTCCCACACCCAATCACAAGCCATCCTCTATCTTCTACCCACCTATAGGCACTTCTGTAGATCGGATTGGACAGGTGCAAGCAATATGCTGATGTCCTGTAAATCCAAATGTATTGGAGTGGATACTAATATGCGAGAAGTTACAGCATAGCCTACCAGAGGGCAAAGTGGAGCTATTACTATATTGCTTATACCTGTCCAATCCTTTGATCTACACAAGTGCTCTGGGTGGATAGGGGCCGGTTTGGAACAGAGGACCTGCATTGTATACCTCTGTGCTGGAGAAACATCTGGGAGAGGAGGCAAAATGCAGCAGTATTAGAATATTTACATTTAAGAATGATCATTTTTGACCAATCTCAGATTTGTACTGTCCCCCATAATATACACACTGTATTTACCACAAACAAAGACTGCAGATCTCTACAGTGAAGGAAACAATATAGCCCTCATTTGTACAAGCCATGACACAATTGTGATGTTGATTTTCATGAACTGGAATAAAATACATTTTCTTTGAGTCACACACCCAACCTGGGCCTGTACTCATAAAGCATCTAAGAGTAGGAGTGTTGATCTAGGATCAGTTCCTCCTGTCCATGCAATCTTATTCATTATGACAGACGAGGCAAAACGGATTCTAGATCAGCACTCCTACTCTTAATGCTTTATGAATACAGGCTCTGATGTAAAAACTGATTATAATTGTATCAACGCTTGATTCAAGTCTGTAACAAGTAAAGTGTTTTGATTCCCTCAGGGATAAGATCAACTGAGCCGTTTTCTTTTGCAATATACAGAAGTCGGAAGGTTACATAGACCATAGCCAAATACATTTAAAAACTCAGTTTTCCACAATTCCTGGCATTTAATCATTGTAAAAATTCCCTGTTTTACGTCCGTTAGGATCACCACTTTATTTTAAGAATGTGAAATATCAGAATAATAGTGGAGTGATTTATTTCAGCTTTTATTTATTTCATCACATTCCCAGTGGGTCAGAAGTTTACATACTCAATTAGTATTTGGTAGCATTGCCTTTAAATTGTTTAACTTGGGTCAAACATTTAGGGTAGCATTCCACAAGCTCCCCACAATAAGTTGGGTGAATTTTGGCCCATTCCTCCTGACAGAGCTGGTGTAACTGACTCAGGTTTGTTGGCCTCCTTGCTCGCACACGCTTTTTCAGTTCTGCCCACACATTTTCTATAGGATTGATGTCAGGGCTTTGTGATGGCCACTCCAATACCTTGACTTTGTTGTCCTTAAGCCATTTTGCCACAACTTTAGAAGTATGCTTGGGGTCATTGTCCATTTGGAAGACACATTTGCGACCAAGCTTTATCTTCCTGACTGATGTCTTGAGATGTTGCTTCAATATATCCACATACTTTCCCTTCCTCATGATGCCATCAATTTTGTGAAGTCCCTCCTGCAGCAAAGCACCCACACAACATGATGCTGCAACCCCCATGCTTCACGGTTGGGATGGTGTTTTTCAGCTTGCAAGCTTCCCCCTTTTTCCTCCAAACATAACGATGGTCATTATGGCCAAACAGTTCTATTTTTGTTTCATCAGGCCCGAGGACATTTCTCCAAAAAGTACGATCTTTGTCCCCATGTGCAGTTGCAAACCGTAGTCTGGCTTTTTTATGGCGGTTTTGGAGCAGTGGCTTCTTTCTGAGCGGCTTTTCAGGTTATGTGGATATACTTTTGTACCTGTTTCCTCCAGCATCTTCACAAGGTCCTTTGCTGTTGTTCTGGGATTGATTTGCACTTTTCGCACCAAAGTACGTTCATCTCTAGGAGACAGAACGCGTCTCCTTCCTGAGCGGTATGACGGCTGCGTGGTCCCATGGTGTTTATACTTGCGTACTATTGTTTGTACAGATGAACGTGGTACCTTCAGCCATTTGGAAATTGCTCCCAAGGATGAACCAGACTTGTGGAAGTCTACAATTGTTTGAGGTCTTGGCTGATTTATTTTGATTTTCCCATGCTGTCAAACAAAGAGGCACTGAGTTTGAAGGTAGGCCTTGAAATACATCCACGTGTACAACTCCAATTGACTCAATTAGCCTATCAGAAGCTTCTAAAGCCATCACATTTTCTGGAATTTTCCAAGCTGTTCAAAGGCACAGTCAACTTAGTGTATGTAAACCTCTGACCCACTGGAATTGTGATACAAATTATTTCACTTATAATTTACTGTAAACAACTTTTTGGAAAAATGACTTGTGTCATGCACAAAGTAGATGTCCTAACTGACTTGCCAAAACTATAGTTTGTTAACAAGGAATTTGTGGAGTGGTTGAAAAACAAGTTTTAATGACTCCAACCTAAGTGTGTAAACTTCCGACTTCAACTGTACATGCGACTTGTGTAAGCCTACAGTGCCTTGCTCTGTCAGTTCAGATTCTATGATGTGACTTGGGGGATTTTGGAGATAAAGCCTGTCTTGTAAGAGTTTCTATAAATTTTAATCAAGTCGTGATGGAAATTGAAAATGTTTAAAAATAGTGGGATTTTGTCTCAATGATATTGAAAAGTTTGTCAGTCACCTTACATTCAAAAAGTAATTGAGTAAAGCACTAATGATGCAATGACTTGCATAGAAAAGCAACATGCTGAGATGAGGGAGAATGGGGCAATAACAGTACAATTGACGCTTAAAGTATAAGCCAACAAATATATTAATGTAAAGTAAGGTTTTATTAGTTCATGTCTTTTGAACAAGACTTATAAAATCAAAAAACATCCATCCACCACCTAATATGTCACACAGCATTAACAAAACCCAGTAAAATTGTTACATAAGACCGTTCTGTGAAGAACTATACTAACCCCATGGTAAAAAATGGTGTGCAACAATGCTAAAAACCCTTTAGCTCTCCAGACCCTGGTTTCCCCAGATTTTTAAATGCGGTGGCTACATTTCAATATAGTGGCTTCCACTCATCTATTCTGATGGGATGGGTCAAAGCAAGACGAGTGGAAGAAGCAGGTTTAGACCATTGTGATGCAATGGTGAACACACAGAACTGAAACCACACCCTGGGTGGATTGCAATAGTGGCCCTCCTTCCCTTCAGCTGCAAAGATTTGAAAGAACAGGACAGGTGAAAGCCATTGGTATCTACCACATTACTTTCACCTTTCTTCAGTTTTCCAGTTCATGGTAAAGGAGGAGATAAGGGAAGGAAGCCAATCAAGACGCAGCCTGTGTCCCTCCCTTGAATAACCTGGTTAAACCAGAACCACAGGTAGCACCTCTTTCCCCTTTTCTCACAGCTATTTTCTGCTGACTCAATGGCCCTATCCGAGTACAGCCTTCTTTTCAAGTACTCAAACCAAACAGGCCCACTGAAACTGACTTGTGACAAACAGTTAATGGAGAGGGCACACTGCAGCGCACAAGCCAAGCAATCCACAGGTTGTGTTAGAAAAAAGGAGTAAGCCTATACAACAACTATCTCAGTCACTTCCATTTCAAAATCTGGGGTTTGTAAGTTGGCCTGCTGGCTGTTTAGAAGCAGTAAGCTAACATGCTCTGCTGCCACTACTTCCTCCTTGACATGGAGGGGGAAACATTGTGTTGTACACTAAAGATATGGTGGGCACGTTCAAACTATGCATTCCATGCCTCAAGTGCAATTTCATGTTATTTTTTCAGGAGGGATGTTAGGCTAACATGCAGCTATCATGTTCGTACAAACTTTGTGGTCTGTTGTAACAGTACATCAAACACACGTAAGATATACAGGCAGTCAAAATAGCAATTATTTTCTCAATACAAACATTGGCTAGTTCTTTTTTCAGCAACTCTTGCTACGATATGGCAGCATAACTATGAAAATGATAATCAAATATAACAAAAATATAAAACGCAACATGTATAGTGTTGGTCCCATGTTTCATTACATGAAATAAATTATCCCCAAATATTTCCTTTCGCACAAAAAGCTTATTGCTCTCAAATTGTGCACAAATTTGTTTACATCCCTGTTAGTGAACATTTCTCCTTTGCCAAGATAATCCATCTAACAGGTGTGGCATATCAAGAACCTGATTAAATAGCATGATCATTACACAGGTGCACCTTGGGCTGGGGACAAAAGGCCACTAACTGTGCAGTTGTAATCACAACACATTGCCAAAGATGTCTCAAGTTGAGGGAGCGTGCAATTGACATGCTGACTGCAGGAATGTCCACCAGAGCGGTTGCCAGAAAATGTAATGTTAATTTATTTACCAACGTCATTTTAGAGAATTTGGCAGCACATCCAACCGGCCTCACAACCGCACGTGTAACCAGCCCAGGACCGGACAGCCGATACACTGCAGAGTATTTGTCAATAATAAAGCCCTTTTGTGGGGAAAAACTCATTCTGATGGGCTGGGCCTGGCTCCCAAGTGGTGAAATCTATTTATTAAGGTTTAAGGAATTTATTTCAATTGACTGATTTCCTTATATGAACTGTAAATCAGTAAAATCGTTTAAATTGTTGCGTTGATATTTTTGTTTAGTATATTAGACAGTAGTTGACAAACGATAGAAGAGATAATAGCGCACAGAACGAACTCACCCATTGTCAGACTCAGGTTACCGGTCTGGATTCACATGATCGGGCTGCCTAGAATGTTAGGCTGCCTAGAGGTGGAACCGCTAGGTAGCCTACTCATGCTGTACTTGCATGATCATTGAAAAGCGAAATAGCAGTTAGTAGGGCCTGTGTGTGGAAAACACAGTGTTCCTATGCAAAACTCAAGTGGGGAGTTGCATTATTTTTTTCAGGAACTTTACTAATGTACTTCTCCCACAGTACTACTACAATATGGTAGTAACTATGAAGATTAGCCTAATCAGGGGTACTCAAGTACTATTTGAGAAGGTCCAGTCACACACAGTTCTGAGGTGGTCTGAATGGATAATGTAATTTATCGATGTAGTAACAAACCCCCACCTCACAACCCATGCGACCCCAATCTGTTCACACCTATCTTGAGAATGTTGCAGTTTTATAGCAAATTTCCTGCAATTCTACACATTTGGCATGGGGCAAATATTATTTTTGCTGTTTTAAAGCAAATGTTCTGCAATTCTATGCATTCTTTCATGTCGTGTGTGTTTATATGATACCAGGGATTGAAGCCCGACCGATCCAGTCCACTAGTTGAGTATGGGTGGGTTTACATCACACAAAACGCTGATAGTTTAATGAGTCCTGCTTGTGCAACTAAAATATATGTTACAACCGAGAAGGCTGTAAAGCCTTCAAAAAATATTTGGGGGAATGTTCGATCAAATTGCAGCAGTTTTTATTTTATTTCAGCTGTTCAGAAACATAAGGCAGAGATACGCACCATCATCATAGTTCAGAAGAGGGTGAGTAAAGAGAAACATAAAGGAAGGGGAGTGTGAGCAGCAGTTATGTAGTGTGCTTAAAATAACATGTGCAGAACGTGATCCGGATTCTTAGCGGACAGGGCAGGCAATGTATACACAGCCAAGGCCCCCCCAAAAAGAAGGCAAGTGTGCTAGCCACATGGAGTTGGTAGCCAATATGAATATCCAAGTGTTTGTGCATCTCACTGAATGAGCTGGCATGTCAGCTTTTTTTTGTTTACCAGTATACACCCAACCACTGTTTCCAATCAGGCCACAGAGAAAAGCTGGTTTTTAACATCCTTATGTATTTTTTAAATTTTAGGCAAATTATTTAATAGAAATCTGGACCACTGTACAGATACTTTAAAGGCCCAGTGCAGTCAAAAAAAGAATATCTTTGTTTTATACATTTCCACACTATGATGTAGGAATAATACTGTGAAAAATTATAATACCCTTTTAGTGTAAGAGCAGTTTTTAAAAAAACGCCTGAAATTTCAGCCCGTTTAGGTGGGAAGGGACTCTTGGAATGCCTGGTGACAACTCCAGGCGGTAAATGAGTTAATAGACCAATAAGAGATCCAAACCTCTCTGCCAACAGCTAGTTTTCCCCTCCCCACCCAGACCACTCCCAGACAGTCCTAGCTAAAAACTTGCTTGAGAAATTGCTCTTTGCTAAGAAGATGTTACTTGTTGGCCATTTTAATTGAAAACAATCACAGTAAGGTACTTAATTGTTACCCAAAAATTATTTGACATCGAGATAAAAACGGCTGCATTGGACCTTTAAGAAAAGCCCATCGGCTTTGGAAGTACAGTCAGGCACGCACCGGGTGCCACTCTCACATGACTGAGCAGCCTCCCCAGCTGTTCTTCTTGAAGGTGGTGGCCCAGCGCAACCAGCCCAGGTTGTAGTCGCTGTAGGGCGGGTAGCGCAGGACGTTGACCCTCTCCAGCAACCAGCTCCGGTTCATACAGCCCCGCCTGTGGCTGAATGTCTCAAAGCCCCAGCGGCCGTGGTAGCTACCCATCCCACTGGCACCTGGAGGGTAGAGGAAGATGACAGGGCACCATGATCAGATCCATGTTTAGTGCTTTTCTTCTGATAATGACTACTTCATTTACGTTGTCAGACACACACTTACCTACTCCTCCAAAGGGCAGGCCTGGCAAGGCCATGTGTACTATACCATCATTGCCGCAGAAACCACCACTACTGGTGTTGTTCAACACTGTGGTCACCACCTGACAGTGAGAGGGGAGGAATGTGCATTTATTCCATAAGAGTGGAGCCACAGTGAAGGCAGAGGCAGCCATAGAACTACATAACTTTAAACTATAGCTCTGTGGAGGACACCACCGTGACTATAACATAAATAGATCTATGTGCTGTAATGTAGGTCATGGTCTTACCGAGGTCTCGTCAGAGAAGACGTAGAGGGCCAGGGGTTTCTCTTGGCGGTTGATGTAGTCTATGCCCTCCTCCAGAGACTCTATGGTTAGGATGGGCAGGATGGGGCCAAAGATCTCCTCCTGCATTAGAGCATCAGACTCCTGTACGTCCACCAGCACTGTGGGAGCTAGAAACACCACTTGATCAGCAAGAATTTGCTTCTATATGCCTGATTAGTTACTCATATTTGAAATTAAAGCCACTTTAACAGCAAGGCTACCACCTCAACCTAGTTCAACTTGCATTCACACCCACAAGGTGGCAGCAGTATACAAACCAAACTCAACACCACTGCCTGCATCTCATCGTCCTTTCCTGTACCCCCCCCAAACTCACCAATATACCTGTCCTCCTCGCGGCTCTCCCCTCCGATCACCACCTTCCCCTTGGACTTCTCCAGCATGTCCATCAGGCGTCTCCAGTGGCGTGGGGTGACTATGCGCCCCATGTCCAGGCTCGCTCCGGGGTCCGGCCCGTAGAAGGTCCGCAGGGTCTCCCGGAGAGCGGGCAGCAGGGCGTCCCGGGTCTGGGCAGTGCAGAGGACGTAGTCGGGTGCCACACAGCTCTGGCCAGTGTTGAAGAACTTGGACCAGCACAGGCGCTTGGCGGCCTTCTGGATGTCAATATGGCCATAGATGAAGCAGGGGCTCTTGCCACCCAGCTCCAGGGTGACGGGGGTCAGGTGAGGCGCCGCCGCTAGCAGGATGGAGCGGGCCACCACCTGGGAACCTGGGGAGGAGATGGGGAAGGGTGAAGGGAAAGGAAGAGGAGAAGGAAAGGGTATGCAAGAGTGTGTGATAGAGGTGATATGGCAAAGGTGAGATAAAAGGGGCACAAAACATACTAAAAAGAGGGATTGAGCAAATACATATTATTGGTCTAAGGAGTCGTCTCTGTTAGGCTTTACCTGTGTAGAAGATGTGGTCAAATTTATTCTTCAGCAATGACTTGGTGTCCTCTGCTCCACCACATAGTACTGCATAACAGTCCTACAATAGTCAGATGGCAAAACTCAAAACATTAAAAACAAACAATAAGTGGGCAGGTAGAGCAAATATGGCACTGTTGGCCTGCATTCCATTGATGATCCACAACAGGTAACAGAAGCAGGGGGAAATGAAAGCACATATAGGTGTGTGTGTACTACCTGAGACAGGTATTTGGGGATGAGTTCTGCCAGGAGTTGCTCGGTGGCCTGACAGATCTCTGACGGCTTCAGAATGGCACAGTTTCCTGGTTCACGACATCATGGAATAAATATTATGTCATCGTCACAAAATCAAACCTAATCAATAATGAAATGCTACCAGAGTCAGCATTCACTTTACACATACATTACTGATAAGGCAACATTGGTGGTGGATGTAAAATGCTTTGAGCTACTGTAAAAACACTATAAATCCAATCCATTACTATTAACAAAGCCTCTAGGTATACAAAGGCATGATAGATGTGTACCTGCAGCAATTGCAGCAACCAAAGGTAAGAGAATAAGATGGAGAGGGTAGTTCCACGCCCCGATGATTAAAACTACCCCCAAGGGTTCCCTGCGTATGAAACAGTCATCCATCCTAGTGGCCTAAAACAGGACAGAGGGGAAAGTAGATGGTTGGACAATTATTACAGAAGTCAGTAAAAAAAATATTCCAATTGTGTGTGTTTACATGTTGAGACATAGTAAAAGGTGGTAGAGTCAAACAGTTGACAGTGAATGTTGATGGAATAGGTACCAGATTCTTGCCAATGTTGTATTCTGGCTGCATCCAGGTCCTGAGGTTTTCCATGGCGAAGTACAGGTCATTCAGGGTTATCTGAATCTCTGACAGGACCGTCTCAAACTTGGGCTGAGGGGGGAGAGAGAGGGGAGAAGGTGAAATGATTGAGGGAGAGAGGGAACAGGACAACGAGAGATCTAAGGTGAAGAAAAAGGGACAGGGAAAGAGGATGAGGTGAAAGAGAGCGGTGACAGAGGAAATAATGAGAGGTGGAGAGAGGGAGGCAGAGGACATGCAGAGTGTACAGGAGTCTGCGCCTGTCTGAGTGTACAGCAGTCTGCGCGTGTCTGAGTGTATGCTAGTACCTTATGGAGGTCCTTGTGGAGAGCATCTTGTATCAGCTGCTCGTTTTCTTCGACCAGGGAGAGAAGGCTCTGGAGCTGGGTCATACGGAACTGCTCTGGAAAGGTCACGCCTGACCGGAACGTAGCTCTCAACCTGTCAATCACCTCGCTCTGGCTGGCCATCTCTGTCCACCCAACAGACAGACACAAAGTGAGTTAGCAGATAATATCACCTGGTAAAATAGGATTGAGACAGCACACAACCAAAATAACCAGTGATGAGAGAAGAGCCTGGCTATTGGACATTCACTTTGCCAATAGTAATATAGAGTTGTAAATTCCAGACATTAATGGCTGCTGGTCTTGGCCATTGTCTGACTAAACTTCAGTGGTCTTTTAAAAACGCCCACATGAAGTAGCCTTGAGCACTGTTTTATATTTTCAGTCAAGATACGTTTGTTGCGCATTGAGAACACATGATGAATCCAGGGGTGTATTCATTATATTTTAACAGAAACCTTCTACCATTTAAGAACGGAAGGGACCTAGAAAAATGTGTCCAATAGAAATTCTCGTTTTCGTTGCAAAATAGGTGTAATGAATAGGCCTACACCCAGGGCACGGTTTCATCGTTAGAACCACCTGGCTCAGGTCAAGTGTAGAAAATGCAAAAAGGCAGGCTAAGAAGGTAAGATGACAAAATAAAACGGCCCGTTATATGGGCTATAAAAAGGTGAAAATCAGGCCTTGCAAGTTATTCACGGTTGGTTGCTCACAGCTGTGTGTTACGGGTAATTTGAATGAACGCGGCAAAACCTTCAATAATTATGTGAAAGCGTGGCCGGGATGTCAATAGTGACAGGCATGGATGATGCAATTAACGATTTAAACTAGAGTATCAAATTGTTACACATTAAAACAGTTTACATCGGAAACCCTCTTTGTTAGGATACTGTACAAGCTGCACTTTTTTCAGGATGGATGAAGTCCTACCTGAATTTTCCCGTAAATAGATGCTGCTGATGATTAAAAATAAACTGAAACCTAACAAAAACTTAGTCGGAATTTGAGGAAATGAAAACGTTAAAACGCACCTGATTTTGCCCAAAGGTAGCCTAAATGGTCGTATGTTGCCCTTTCGAGCCACTCTTACACCGGTCTCTGAACTGATAAGTCACATTCCAACTTGCCGGTGGCTTTGACTTGTTATGGGAACCCGAAGAAAGTGGCGCATTTCCGGGTGCTAGTGGTTTTCCTACCAACGCGGCTAGTTTATCTGGAACGCAGAATAGACTTTTGGTAGAACTTGAAAAACAAGCCTGTAAACCTGTCTGAGGGCTGAAGAGAAACATGGGTATCCATAGACTAAAGGCCCTTCAAATTAAACCCTGGACCTAAAGCCAGTTCTGCTGCTTTGTTTCTCATTCTATCCCCTCTAATCAGGGAATGATTAAGATCTGGGACACCAGGTGGGATAAATTGATTATCAGGTAGAACAAAAAACAGCAGTAGGCTAATCCAGACCTCATTGGGTAATATTTGAATATCCCTGGTATCAAATCCCTGGAATCAAATTCAGGTTCAAGTGGGCAGACTGCCTTTAGTTGCCATCGACTAGCCTACTGAATATAATGCATTGCGTATATTTATGTATAGACCATTATCTTGCAGGCAGCATTATTTAATTGTATGAATAGGAGATGTATACTCAAGAAAATATATAAATGTAACATGTAACAATTTCAAAGATTTTACTGAGGTACAGTTCATAGAAGGAAATAATTTAATCGAAATGAATTCATTAGACCCTAATCTATGGATTTCACGCGACTGGGCAGGGGTGCAGTCTGGGAGGGCATAAGCCCACCCACTTGGGAGCCAGGCCGACCCACTGGGGAGCCAGGCCCAGCCAATCAGAATGAGTTTTTCCCCACAAAAGGGCTTTATTACAGACAGTTATACTCCGGCGAAGAAGCCGGATGTGGAGCTCATGGGCTGGCGTGGTTACACAAAGTCTGCTGTTGTCAGGCCGGTTGGATGTTCTGATAAGTTCTCAAAAATGACGTTGGAGGCGTCGTATGGTAGAGAAATTAACATCCAATTCTCTGGCAACAGTTATGTTGGACATTCCTGCACTGCATGCCAATTGCACACTCCCTCAACTTGAGATCTGTGACATTGTGTTGTGTGACAAAACTGTACATTTTAGAGTGGTCTTTTATTGGCCCCAGCACAAGGTCCACCTGTGTAATGATGATGCTGTTCAATCAGCTTCTTGATATGCCACACCTGTCAGGTTGATGGATTATCTTGGCAAAGGAGAAATGCTCACTAACAGGGATGGAAACAAACATTTTTGAGAAATAAGCTTGTTGTGTGTATCAAACATTTTTGGAATCTTTTATTTCAGCTCATGAAACACGGGACCAACATTTGACATGTAGAGTTTATATTTTTGTTCAGTAGTAGATATCTTGAAGTAAACACACACACCGGTCCTACTCTCCTTTTCTCAGTTGTGTCTGTTTCTCTCACACACCTCACCCCGCTCTCTTCCCCTCTGTGACCCTCACAGCTGTGTGGCACCACGCTTGGTGAACTCCAGTCTGTCACCTGGGTGTTTCAGGGTCCCAGTTTAGCATCTCTGATGATTCAAATAGACAGTTAAAGCAGTTAAATTGCCCAGGGACTGCAGGGACTGTTCCTATACACTTTCATGATCTAATTCTCACTACCTTGTTTCAGCTGAGGAGAAACTGTGTTTTACATAAGCCAATGTTTCAACCACATGAACACACAATTTTAATTTGGTTTGCCTAAATGGTGAGAATGATCAAATAATCAGACAATTTAATCACTATTTAATTTATATTATAGACCTTGTTCATAGCAGTAGTACTTAAATTATTTAATATTGTCAGTCATTCACTGCCACTCATCACACATGATCATGGTTTGTGTTGGCAATATCGATATCAAACCTTTCAAGAATTGCATAAAACAATGAGTTCTTAACTAAAATAACAAATTGCTCGTTGTGGTTTCTTATAGCTGTTCTGGGCACCTCCCCCTAAATACTTTAGTATGTCTTGCTTACTGAACTTGTTTATAGGGGAGAGAGTTTAAGAATGTGTTTTTATCAGGCGTATCTATCAAAATGAGCATTGGGCACAGTAGTTCAAAGCTACCCAAGCATGACTTCTGCCCCAGGATGCACCTGCACTCTGGTAAAGGCATTTCCCTGATATATTATCTTCATTATCAATATATCATTGTGAAAGTGCAGTAACACGTTTAAAAACAACACACAACAGTGATGTATTGCAGATGTGGGAGAAAATGTCAAATTATGATTTAAAAAAGTAATTGAGTGACGTTTAGCCATGTATTGGTTTGGTGACAGTTGCTGACCATTGGACATTGAAACAACGGGAACACATTCCAGGGTACAGTACTTCAGGATGTGAATTGTTCTTTTTTTTTATTAACTTGTTTTGTGTGTTGTTTAAAAAAAAGCATTTTTAAGGTATTTTCTGACTTTATTGAACAGATAGAGAGAGAGGATGACAGTGACAGTTATGAAAGATAGCGGTTGTGTCAAAGGGCTGTAGGCCAGATTCAAAACTATGCCTAAAAACTACAAGACAACATACCACCATTTCTTATTGTTGTGAGAAATATCAAAATGTAATATGATTTAATATCAATTATTTAATGACTCTTCTTAATACATGAAGAAACGTTTGAATGAGAGACGTGAAAAAACACAGTCATGGCTGGAGCAGCAACTTACTTTACTGTATAAATATTACACAAAATGTTTGCTGATTGACAGTGATCGTTGATGTCTGGCTTTGTCTTAGAATTGATTGCCTTGAAAACCCTTTTATATGCATGTGACAGGCTATCACCCAACCATGATTGTCAAGTAATTTCTGTCTCCCAAGTCCTTCTGTGATGTTTCCTACCATGTGTGAATTGTCTTCCATCCTGAAAAGATGACAGGCAAACTACATCTCCTCCTGGTCTTGCTGGGCCTCTGTAGTATGTACTCAATAATCTAGCAATTCATTGGAACAAGGTATTTTACATATAGAGATAATTATAACATCCATTGAGTTAATATATTTTGATCTATTGTCTTCATTCTCTTTTATCTATTAGGGGTGTATGGTCAGAGTCTGGAGGCCATTCCCTCCAGTCCAGTCCTGAAAAAGCCTGGAGAACCTCTCAGCCTCTCCAGTAAGGGATCTGCCTCTACCTTTAGTAGCTACAACATGGAAAGGATACATCAACCTGCAGGAAGAGCACTTGAATGGATAGGCATTAATGCCAGTGGAACTACATATGCAAAAAGAGTTGAGGGACAGATAGAAGTCATCAGAGACAATTCTAACAGCATAGTGTATCTGAAGCTGTCTGGTCTGAGAACAGATGACTCTGCTGTGTATTACTGTGCACAAGAGACACAGTGGTGTGAGTGAGTGAAGGATCTGTACAAAAAACCCTAAGAGAATCAAACTAGAAGCAGAGTCAACAGAGGGCAGTAGAGCATCAGTACCGCACAGTCAACAGAGGGCAGTAGAGGATCAGTACAGCAGCGTCAACAGAGGGCAGAAGAGCGTCAGTACAGCACAGTCAACAGAGGGCAGAAGAGCGTCAGTACAGCAGAATCAACAGAGGGCAGTAGAGCATCAGTACAGCAGAGTCAACAGAGGGCAGTAGAGCGTCAGTACAGCAGAGTCAACAGAGGGCAGAAGAGCGTCAGTACAGCAGAGTCAACAGAGGGCAGTAGAGCATCAGTACAGCACAGTCAACAGAGGGCAGTAGAGCATCAGTACCGCACAGTCAACAGAGGGTAGTATAGCATCAGTACAGCACAGTCAACAGAGGGCAGAAGAGCATCAGTACAGCACAGTCAACAGAGGGCAGTAGAGCATCAGTACAGCACAGTCAACAGAGGGGAGTAGAGCATCAGTACAGCACAGTCAACAGAGGGGAGTAGAGCATCAGTACAGCACAGTCAACAGAGGGGAGTAGAGCATCAGTACAGCACAGTCAACAGAGGGCAGTAGCGCATCAGTACAGCACAGTCAACAGCGGGCAGTAGAGCATCAGTACAGCACAGTCAACAGAGGGCAGTAGAGCATCAGTACAGCAGACTACAAACTGCATACATTCCCCTGAGAACCAAAGTAACCAGTAAACCATCAACTGAACTACTATTAACATGAGCATTGTCCTATAGGCAAGAGTAGAAAGTTAGAAGTTAGAAAAATGTATGAAAGTTTCACTCTACAATATATACTGATACATTGTTTGACAATACAAAATGCAGATTTAAGAACGACAATGTGGACCACTCAGAGTTTTGAGACATTGTAGGTAATCATATACAAACATAGTACAGTATGTAATTTGGTGTCAGCTATAATACATTATAAAACGGGTTGTTTGGATCCTGAATGCTGATTGGACGAGCAGCGTTTCAAGACGTGCTGTATTGGTCGTCACATACCAATGCCTGCTGACAGTTCCATCTGAAAATGATCACTGCACCTCCATAATAATATCATGTTCATGTTGCTGTCTAAATCATCTCTTGTATTTATCTCAACTCACACAATATTTCCCCTTGCTTCTAGCCCAGCATTTAGTTTGTTATAGCGGGGGTTAATATAAGCCTAGCTGTCAGCCTATCAGACCTCTGAAGATTTCTTTCACTTTTGAAATGCAGATTCCCCTGTAGAGATAAATTTCACGTTCCGCTGCTCAGACGTTGCATGCATCAACCAATGGTTGTGTGCTGCGTCATCGACTGTGTCATCAACTGACAGATTTCCATAGAGATCCTATTAAATGACTAGTTCCTAATTCTATACAGATTGCTATAACATACAATGTGGTTAGCTGATAGGTAAAATACCTATCCAGGTTTTGTAATATTCAACAGACGTCAGCAACGCCTGGGCTATCGCTTTGGGCCGAACAAAGTAAGTTACCTGTGACTGTATTTAGCACACAACACGGCCTCTTGTACCTTACTGCTTAATTACATCATCTATACACATGTATGCAGAAACAAAACCAAGTACAGGCTATGTGAGGTGTTGAATCTCATTAAGTTGTGTTCATTCATGACAGAAAGTATAAATGTAAAAGGACCTCTGTTTGTTTATTATTGATTTTTATGAACTGCCTCATTGGAAACATGTCCTTTAAAAACTACTATACTGTTGTTGTCACCCATGACCTTAATGGAAACACTTTCCAATACATTCTTTCCCTGACAAATGGATGTCTCTACAGTATATACCATTTCAATTAACCCACCATTAAATGAAATCATGAAGGTTATCAATATTTAGAAAATCATCATGTTCCCCACAGTTCCTCCAGTCCTTGCCTGTAAGGGATCTGGGTAAACCTTTAGTATCTACAACACACGTTGGATAAGACAACCTGCAGGGAAAGCATTGGACTGGAATTGTTACTCTGGATTAGGCCTAGGTAACCATTAACTTTTAGCATGGTTACCTAGGCCTGGAAATGCCTAAAGATAATTCCAACAGCATTATGACTCTGAAGCTGTCTGGTCTGAGAACAGATGACTCTGCTGTGTATTACTGTGCAAGAGAGACAGTGGTGTGAGTGAGTGGAGGATCTGTACGAAAACGTCTCAGACAATCTAACTGGCAGCAGAGGGCAGTAGAGCATCAGTACAACAGAGTAACATCTACTGAAGCATAATATTCCCCTAAGATCCAAAACAACAGTACTACTTGTACATCAACACAAGGTACATATTTCCCTGAGGAGAGAGATAGAAAATAAAGAGGAATCATATAAAGGCCTACATACTGTAGCTGTGTTCATTCCTGTTAAACAAGGTGACTGTCCTTGATAGATTGTTCCCTAATCTGACATTTACAGTAAATGAACCACAATGGTGAAGGATTTCTATAAATACTCAGAAAACCATCCTCCAAGATTCCCTGCAGTTTTACCAAACACCTTGACCAGATCAGGAAAAACTCTAAGCCCTGATTATGGCATGGGGACAGAGTTTGTCCATGTCATTTGACATGTCATGTTATCAACAAAAACTCCTGGCCCTACCAATGAGCCATAGCTTGACCCCTGACCCCAGAGTTATCAGTCCCTCCCCCATGACATCATGATGTAAATCCAGATCCCTCAGAGTTCATATATACTTATGTTCTGCTGCTGTCTTGTTGTCTTGTGTGGAGCAGCTGAGTTCTTATCTCCACCCTCAGTATGATGGGAAAACTCTACCTTCTGCTGCTATCTCTCTGTCTGCCCTGTGAGTTCTGCTTGGTTTTACTCCTTATCAACTGTTCTTATTCTGAGCAAAGACTGAAGACAATTTTCCATTGTTTTCACTCAATATTCCACCCTCTCTCCTTTTTCCCCCTGTTTCCTCTCTCTCCTTCAGGTTTAAATGGTCAAACTATGGAATCCATTCCCTCCAATCCACTCCAGAAAAAGCCAGGAGAAACTCTCAACCTCTCTTGCAGAGGAACTGGGTATACCTTTACAAGCTATGGTATGAACTGGATTCGCCAACCTACAGGGAAACCACTGGAAAGGATGGGCTGGATCAACACCAATACTAGAGTTGCAGGCTATGCCAAATCCCTGGAGGGACGGATTGAACTGACCAAAGACACCTCAGTGAGCATGACACATCTGAAACTGTCTGGTCTGAAGGTAGAGGACTCTGCTGTGTATTACTGTGCACGCTGGGCACAGTGATGCTAATGTGTGGTGGATCTGTACAAAAACCGCTTAGACATGGATAGAGACAGGCTGTGAAACATGTACACACTGTTGTACTCCCCTGACACACTTCACTAACCCTCCTCTGAAAACAGCTGGGGTAAACAACCGTATGCTTTAATATGAGATGTCCTTATATCAGAAACACTGTCTATGCTTCATGAATAGGGCCTTGAGTTTTTCTTGATATTCTTTTGAGGAGGGTTAGAAAAATACGGAAATGTGCTTGTATGAAATGAGACTCTCCGCTGGCACAAAATCTGTTCCAAATCTCTGTGGTGAATGACACATTGAGCTAACTAACTATCTGACCTAGAACATCTGACCATGAAATCTATAGTAGTGCTGCTGTGGGTAGGTGGTGGTTTGATCTGCTATCTTTTGACAAACTAGATAGGTACTTTATTAATACTCTCTCAGTCTGGTCCCTGTGGGAGAAAATGTCTAAATCCTCCATGATCACTGTAGCATAGGTGGTATCTGATGTTGATCACTTAAGGTAGTTTCCTACTTACTGCAAGCATTGTAGAGGTAGTCATGTATGTGTGCATGGAAAGCTGTACAGCATATTTTCTAATATGCAAATAATCCCCTCTGCTATAAATCAATGACCAGCTCTGAGGGGCAGCCACACACACACAAAGACACAACTTTCATCACTGCAACCATCCTGTTTGCCAGTACCCAGACAGACACTGTCTGTCATTTGATTAGATTTGGATCTCTTTTAGTCCCCAAACTTTTCGCTTTTTGCCATTCTCGGTGCAGGTGGTACATAAAGCCCGGAAATCCTTAGATCAGAGAAAGCCTGCAGGTCCTGATCTTTTGGATCCCTGCTTTTTAAATCTGGCAGCTGATTTCATAGCTGAACCACTTACATATCTGTTCAATCTAACCCTGGAATGTAATGACATTCCAAAGATCTGGAAATCAGCATTTGTCCTACCACTTTTTAAAAAGAGATCCAACTCTTTTAAATAATTATAGGCCAATCTCAAAGCAAATACTTGAAACCCTTGTAAGTGAACAGCTAAAAGAGTTTTTATTTACTAACTCTATTTTATCAATGTACCAATCGGGCTTCAGGAAGAAGCATAGCACAATTACAGCAGCCATGAAGGTTTTAAATGATATCACTGAAGCCCTTGACAAAAAACAGCACTGTGTCTCACTTTTTATTGATCTCTCTAAGGCTTTTGATACAGTTGATCATGCTATACTAAGGCAGAGATTGTCGAGTGTAGGTCTTTCGGAGCACACAGTTGCATGGTTTGCTAACCATCTGTCTGATAGAACTCAGTGCACTCAATTTGATGGGCTTATGTCTGTTAAATTGTCTGTCTTTAATAGTGTGCCCCAAGGCTCTGTACTTGGTCCTCTCTTATTCACTATTTATATAAATGATTTAGACAAAAATGTCCAAAATGCACAACTTCATTTTTATGCTGATGATACTGTTATTTACTGTTGTGCCTCGTCTCTTACGAAAGCTTTCCAGAACTTGCAAACTGCTTTTTATACTGTTCAACATACCTTGTGTCAATTGAAGTGTAACGCGCTTCCTCCTTCTCCTCATCAGAAGAGGAGTAGCATGGATTTGACCAACGTGCAGCGGGTTGTGAATACATAATGAATTTATTGACAAGACGAAAAACGAACACGAACTACACTTGAAATGATACAAAATAACAAACGACGTAGACTGACCTAAACATGAGAACTTACATAGACACGAAGAACGCACGAACAGGAACAGACTACATACACACCGAAACAGTCCCGTGTGGTACGAAATAACATACAGACACGGAAGACAATCACCCACAAACAAACAGTGAGAACAACCTACCTTAATATGACTCTCAATTAGAGGAAAACGCAAAACACCTGCCTCTAATTAAGAGCCATACCAGGCAACCCAAAACCAACATAGAAACAGCAAACATAGACTGCCCACCCAAAACTCACGCCCTGACCATCACACACATACAAAACAACAGAAAACAGGTCAGGAACGTGACATGAAGCTTATCCTCAATACTGACAAAACTAAACTAATGGTGTTTTCTAATGCAAGAAATAGACCTCTGAACCTTTCACCTATTACTACCTGTCAGGGCAAGGAGATTGTTGTAACCTCATATAAATATCTTGGAATTTTAATTGATGACGGCCTCTCTTTTAAATTGCATAATCAACAACTTACAAAAAAATTGAAGCTGAAATTGGGATTTTATTTTAGGAATAAGGCCTGTTTTTCTTTTGAAGCCAGAAGGAGTCTAGTATCAGCTACATGTATGCCTTTACTAGACTATGGGGATATTTTATATATTTGGTAGAAGGGCTTTTATGTACTCTGCGCCATCGTCTTGGAACACCTTACAAAATACTTTTAAACTGGAAGAACTTGTACCGATTGGTGTTTTTAAATCACTGATGAAGGATTTTGAGGCTGATTCCCTGACCTGTCAATGTTTTTAATTTGCTGTTTTTGATTTTGTTATACTCTTGTGAATTCAATGATTTTTACTAGATTACTTGTAGTTTTTCATGTTGTCTGTCTGTAATTTTTGTAATGACTTGGTGCTGCCTATCTTGGCCAGGACGCTCTTGAAAAAGAGATTTTAAATCTCAATGAGCCCTTCCTGGTTAACTAAAGGTTAAATCAAATTTGGACTAATCTTTTAAGAGTCCTTAAACATTAACATACAATTTATAATACGAACACATTTTCACATGTAACATACTATTACAAACATTCATAATATACTAACATAATGACCCAATATATACTCAATCTAAAAAATATTGATTCTTCATCTACTATAGTCCCACAACATTTCTATGTATTATATTTAAATCATTTTAAAATAATGTTTAAATGTATATATTGAAATGTTTCTGGTTTGCTCAGTTAATTTACTCAATTTCTTTATTGCTCTAAATCTAAATGTTCTTTTGCCTATTTCTGTTTTCTGTCTGGATAACGCATAGATGGTGGACAATCTATTCCTAGTATTTACGGAATGTCTGTCTCTTACCAACTGAATACCGTTGTGAATAGAACTTTGCCGTTTTAAATTATGTATATTATGAAATAAAATAAGCATGTTTTTTTCAATTATCTTGTCGATTGATGACCAACCAAGAACATTGCGCATGACTGCAACAGAAGAACCATATCTCCACCTTAAAACAATCTTTGCTGCTTTGTTCTGTGCATTCTGCAGCCTCCTAACTTCACTTGATGATTCATTCCCCCAGACCACAGAACATTATTTCACCTGACTCTCAATTAATGGTTGTGTTATTTGCTTAAGAATTTTTCCTGGTAAATATTTAGCTATCCTTCTGACTATGCATGCTGTTTTTTTTTAATTGTTTTTTTTACAGAGATTAGTTATTTGAGACGACCATGATAAGCAGCTGTCTAGCTGCGCTCCCAATAGTTTGGTTTCTGTCACTTCTTCAATTTGTACTTCTCCCATACTTAATTGTATCCCATGTTGTTTTGGCCTTTTCCTAGTGGAACAGACCAACATAACTTTGGTTTTCTTGGTGTTTAAACAAGTTTGTTCTGGCAAACCCACTCCCTGATATTCTCCAAATCTCCTTGTAAAGCTTGCTGTACCTGTTGAACCGATTGTCTGCTGCATAAATTGTAGTATCATCTGCAAATGTAGTAGCTTGAGTTTCAGCTAAGGCATAGGGAAGGTCGTTGGTATATATTAAATAAAGAAGTGGCCCAAGGCAGCTGCCCTGTGGTATTCCACAGTTTAACACATGAGGGGAAGAAAATGAACCATTGATATAGGTGGACTGTTTCCTGTCAGTTAGATATGACTGTACTCAATTCAATGCTACCTTCTTATTAAAACCATAATGCATTAATTTTGTCAAATTTATTTTAACGATCCACTAAATCAAATGCTGCACTGAAATCTAAAAATAGTACACCCACAAACTTAGCATTATCCATAGCATTGAGCCATTGGTCAGTCATGTCAACCAGTGGTAGTGGAATGGTTTTTGCGATAAATATGCTGATTGGCTGTAATCAGATTATTCTTTTCCATGTACTCCCATATTTGTCTACTCACAATACCCTCCAATATCTTACTGAGTGTAGGGAGTAGATTAATTGGTCAACTATTGGCAGGAGTAATGGGTTCTTTGCAGTCTTTCGGAATAGGACACAGTTTCGCATGCTTCCATACATTTGCAAACATCCCCTTTTCCAGTTACCAATTAAATATGTATCTCATTGGAACTGCAATCTGGGGAGCAGCACAGAGAAGCAAAAAATTGTCCATAAGACCATAACCTGTAGATTTACCATCAGGTAATGACTTCAATAGGTTTAACACCTCCTCCACTGACACCGCCATTCAACAGAGAAACATGTTTCTTACATCTCTCCTCCTCCTGTCTTTCCTACCAGGTAAGTGAGGTAATTTTAATATCTTCAAATACAAGGTACAAAACAAGATTGTAGAGTAAATCTAGTAAATAAGGTTGTTTTTGCCCATGAGTTTGTAGAGTTTAAATAAAAAAACATAAAAATATGGAAAAGGTAATGTATTCTCTTTTGTCAGGTTAAGCTCTCTCTCTCTCTCTCTCTCTCTCTCTCTCTCTCTCTCTCTCTCTCTCTCTCTCTCTCTCTCTCTCTCTCTCTCTCTCTCTCTCTCTCTCTCTCTCTCTCTCTCTCTCTCTCTCTCTCTCTCTCTCTCTCTCTCTCTCTCTCTCTCTCTCTCTCTCTCTCTCTCTCTCTCTCTCTCTCTCGACGATTCTGTGCTTCCACCTTTGTGGCAACAGTTTGGGAAAGGCCCTTTTACTTTTTCAGCATGACAATGCCCCCGTGCACAAAGCGAGGTCCATACAGAGCAAGTCCCTGCAGCAATGTTCCAACATCTAGTGGAAAGCCTTCCCAGAAGAGTGGTGGCTCGACGAGCATGTGTCCACATACTTTTGGTCATATATGTTACATTACATGCATTTATTAGCATTTACATTTAAAGTGATCTAAATTGGTTCACTTGTTTTGTATTTAAGTAAATTCTTAGTATATTAGATAAAGAGCAAAACAAATATACTTTGAATACACCTGAAGTACATTTTATGAATATTTCTCATGAATCAGAAGTATACTAAAATGTTATTTGAATTAGAATTCCTGTATTTTCTTTACAAATAAAGTGTATTTACAATGTGTTTCATGCAAACTTTTACAAATAGACTTCTACTCACTGACAACATTAGCTACTGTAATTAGCCATGAAAAGGTTATCTTGATTGACCAAGGCATTTTTTCAGCCAATGTTAAAAGGCTGCCAAACTCATTATTGGCACTGAAACTATGCTTACAGTGTACTTGATCACTAACAACGGGTGTTTAATAAAAAAAACAAAAAAACAATGCTTCAACATAAAACTAACTCCAAGTGTATTTGAATGAATATACTAAATTACAATGACTGTGTTAAAGTGTAGGGATAGTGTCTGAAAAAACGATGAATTTAAAGTACACTTTCAATAAGTATGTTAAAGTGTAATGATTGTATATTTATAGAATAATTAAGAGATACAGTACCAGTCAAAAGCCTTCTCATTCAAGGGTTTTTCTTTATTCATACTATTTTCTACATTGTAGAACTATGACACAACTATGACACAACTATGACATAACACATATGGAATCATGTAGTAACAAAAAAAGTGTTAGACAAATCAAAATATATTTTAGATTCTTCAAAGTAGCCACCCTATGCCTTGATGACAGCTTTGCACATTCTTGGCATTCTCTCAACCAGCTTCATGAGGTAGTCACCTGGAATGCATTTCAATTAACAGGCGTTTCTTTCCTTCTTAATGCGTTTAAGCCAATCAGTTGTGTTGTGACAAGGTAGGGGTGGTATACAGAAGATAGCCCTATTTGGTAAAGACCAATTCCATATTATGGCAAGAACAGCTCAAATAAGCAAAGAGAAACAACAGTTCATCATTACTTTAAGACATGAAGGTCAGTCATTGCAGAAGATTTCAAGAACTTTGAAAGTTTCTTCAAGTGCAGTCGCAAAAACCATTAAGCACTATGATGAACTGACTATCATGAGGAACTTATCCTCTGCTGCAAAGGATTTTGTGTTATTGACTGTACGTTTGTTTATGTGTAACTCTGGCTTGTTGTTTTTTCGCACTGCTTTGCTTTATCTTGGCCAGGTCGCAGTTGTAAATGAGAACTTGTTCTCAACTGGCCTACCTGATTAAATAAAGGTGAAATAAATAAAAATAAATAAGTTCATTAGAGCTAACTGCACCTCAGACTGCAGCCCAAATAAATGCTTCACGGAGTTCAAGTAACAGACACATCTCAACATCATGAATCAGGCCTTCATTTATATTTGTATATTTTTATTTTACCTTTATTTAACTAGGCAAGAACAAACTCTTATTTACAATGACGGCCTAGGAACCGTGGGTTAACTGCCTTGTTCAGGGGCAGAACGACAGATTTTTACCTTTACCTTTTTTTACCTCAGCTTGGGGATTCGATCTAGCAACCTCCCAGATACTGGCCCAACTCTCTAACCAACGCTCTAACCACTAGGCTGCCTGCCGCCCCTTCATGGTCAAATTGCTGCAACAAAAAAACACTACTAAAGGATACCAATAAGAAAAAGAGAGTTTCTTGGGCCAAGAAACTTGAGCAATGGACATTAGACTGGTGGAAATCTGTCCTTTGGTCTGATAACTCTGCCTTCTCTTTGTGAGACGTAGAGTAGGTGAACGGATGATCTCTGTTTGTGTGGTTCCCACCGTGAAGCATGGAGGAGGAGGTGTGATAGTGTGGGGGTGCTTTGCTGGTGACACTGTCAGTGATTTATTAGGAATTCAAGGCACACTTAACCAACACGGCTACCACAGCATTCTGCAGCGATACGCCATCCCATCTGGTTTACGCTTAGTGGGACTATGACCCAACACACCTCCAGGCTGTGTAAGGGCTATTTGACCAAGAAGGAGAGTGATGGAGTGCTGCATCAGATGACCTGACCTCAACCCAATTGAGAAGGTTTGGGATGAGTTGGTATTGGTATTATTTTGGTATTCTGAAGGTTGAAATGACGTGGAAACAACATTGTATCAACCTGTTTTTTCCCAGTGCGATGCCCATTATCATACTATAATAACATGATGACAGCTTGTAGCAATATTAATCTACTGTTATGAGGAATAATTAGTTAAGTAATTCTCACACTGTCTTTACAACTTTTCCTCAGGGTTTGTGTTGTAAATGGGAAATGTATTCTCCATCAATTTACCTGATAAAACATATAGAATAAATAGAACAACAGGATTGTATCATAGCAGAACATCTCAATATGGCCTAACAGGTGATTGGTCCTCCCAGTGAGGAGGAGCTCATGCAAAACTCTCCAGTCCTCCATCTTTATTTACGTCTCTGTTGTAGGAGAAATCTGCTGAGGACTGTCTCAACTACCTTCAGAGAACTACACATATCACCATGTTTCCTACCACAGCAGTATTCTTACTGACAGTCTATCTAACAGGTGAGGAAACAGTATGTTTAATTTGACTGTTTATCAAATAAACAAGTTCACAACAGGTTTTAGTTTCAACTTCAACAACATCTCTGTTTTCTATTTCCACAGGTGTTCATGGTCAGACACTGACTGAGTCTGGACCAGTAGTTAAAAAGCCTGGAGAATCCCACAAACTGACCTGTACAGCTTCTGGGTTCACATTCAGTAGCTATTATATGGGCTGGATCAGACAAGCTAAAGGGAAAAAGTTTGAGTGGATTGGTCATATTCTTGGTGGTACTACTTATTACTCCCAGTCATTTCAGGGTAGATTCACCCTCTCCAGGGAAGACTCCAGCAGTAAGCTGTACCTACAGATGAACAGCCTGAAGAGTGAGGACACAGCAGTGTATTACTGTGCCCGGTACACACAGTAAGAGAGCGTGGTGGGAGAGCTGTACAAAAACCACTTCCCCATGGAGCACAGACAACCTCATTTATTACTGATGAATGGTTTAATAGCACAAGCTCAGCCATACCTTAAAAAAACACACATAGTGTAGATAATGTATACAATTAATAATAATAATGATTAGGTGTGTGCTGATATTTGTCCTATTCCACACATGTTCAGGTGTGTATTATACACATGTGTGAATTGTAAATGTATTTCTTTGCATATCCCACTCCCCCCTGAGACACCCTCAGAGAGTGGAGTCATAGTCAGGATTACCAATAGTAAGCAGGCACCCATGTCATTTGTGTCCCATAAAGAATGTTTAATCATTCTAAGGAGTTGCTACATATCTACCATATCTCCAATAAGTGTAGTACCAAAACGGATAAATTAACAGATCATTTCGAACAGATGGCTTCAATGTCATTTTAAGGGGTAAAATGTACAAGCAGCCAGATAGGATAGTCACAAATTCTGACCAAATTTACTGAACATATCAGTATAAACTGACTACTTAATCGTCCATACTTAGAGTATGGAAGAAACATATTTACAGTTACCTTTGTCATAATTATTATGCTTTAAGTCACACAGAATCAACATATTTTCCATAATTTGGTCAAACTGTATGAGAAGTAAGTATTCATGCATCCATTCCATAGTCTAAGGGTTCATGTTTGATAATCTATTCCGTTCCACACCGGCCCTGCTCTCCTTTTCTCAGTGGTGTCTGTTTCTCTCACACACCCCACACCTCTTTCTTCCCCTCTGTGACCCTCACAGCTGTGTGGCACCACGCTTGGTGAACTCCTGTCTGTCCCCTGGGTGTTTCAGGGTCCCAGTTTAGCATCTCTGATGATTCAGATAGACAGTTAAAGCAGTTAAGTAGCCCAGGGACTGTAGGGACTGTTTATATACACTTTCATGATCTAATTCTCACTACCTTGTTTCAGCTGAGGAGAAACTGACTTTTGCATCACGTGAACCACGTGAACACGACTGGCATTTGGTTTGAATAAATGGTGAGAATGATCAAAGAATCTGACAATTTAATCACTGTTTCATTTATATGATATACCTTGTTAACAGTTGTATTAATTATATGATTTAATATTTTCAGTCAATCACTGATACTCATCACACAATGTTATTGACAGACCATATTCATGGTTTGTGTTGATAATAAAGATAACACACTTTTCAAGAATTGCATTGAACAATGAGTCCTTAATGAAAATAACAAATTTGGGCACCTCCAACTAAATACTTTATTATGTCTTCATTATAATTGTTTATAGGGAAGAGAGTTTAAGAATGTGTTTTATAAGGCATGTCTATCAAGATGAGTGTTGGGTGCAATAGTTCAAAGCTACCCAAGCATGACTTCCATGCAGGATGCACCTGCACTCTGATAAAGCCATTTCCCTGTTATAGTATCTTGATGATTAACCTTACAACAGGACCAATGTACAGTATCATTGTACAAGTGCAGTAACATATAAGAAAACAACAGTGATCTACTGCAGATGTGGGAGAAAATGAAAAACGATCATTTCAAAAAGTAATTGAGCGAAGTTTAGCCATCTATTGGTTTGTTGATGGTTGCATTTTAGGGTACAGTACCTCAGGATGTGAATTATTCATTATTATTGTTATTTTGTTATTTAGGTTTACGTGTTGTTTAAAAAACATTTGTAAGGTATTTTCTGAATTTATTGAACAGACAGAGAAAGAGGATAACAGTGATGAAAGGTTGTGTCAAGGGCAATAGGTCGGATTCAAAACTTTTCAGAAAACGTATGAGACAACATACTGCAATTTCTTACAGGGGCCACTTGTATGAATGTGTTTGTTATATTATGGTGGGAAATATACAAATGTAATATGATTTCATATAAATTATTTCAGGATTCTTCTCAATACATTAAACATAATGTTCATATGAGAGGTGAAAAAAAATACTTTACTGTTTAAACAACACAGAACATTTTTGCTGATTGACAATGATTGACGATGTCTGACTTTGTCTTAGAATTAATTGCCTTGAAACCCCATTTATATGCATGTGACATGCTACCACACATCCATGGATGTCATGCAAATTCTGTCTCCCAAGTCTGTGTACTTTTGGGATGTTTCCTACTATCGGTGAATTGTCTTCCATCCTGAAAAGATGACAGGAAAACTACATCTCCTCCTGGTCTTGCTGGGCCTCTGTAGTATGTACTCAATAATCTAGCAATTTATTGGAACAAAGTATTTTACGTATAGAGATAATTATAATATCCATTGAGTTAACATATTTGTGATCTATTGTCTTCATTCTCTTTTCTCTATTAGGGGTATGTGGTCAAAGTATTGAGGCCATTCCCTCGAATCCAGTCCTGATAAAGCCTGCAGAACGTCTCAGCCTCTCCAGTAAGGGATCTGCCTTTACCTTTAGTAGCTACAACATGGCAAGGATACATCAACCTGCAGGAAGATCACTTGAATGGATAGGCATTAATGCTAGTTGAACTGCATACGCAAAAAGTGTTGAAGGACGGATAGAAGTCACCAGAGACAATTCTAACAGCATGGTGTATCTGAAACTGTCTGGTCTGAGAACAGAGGACTCTGCTGTGTATTACTGTGCAAGAGAGACACAGTGGTGTGAGGGAGTGGAGGATCTGTACAAAAACCCCTCAGAGTCAACAGAGGGCAGTAGAGGATCAGTACAGCAGAGTAATGTCTACTGAAGTATAATATTCCCCGAAGAGCCAAAATAACAGAAGTACTTGTACATCAAGACAATGTACACATTTCTCTGAGGAAAGATAATGAACATTAAATTATCTGGCAACAGCTCTGGTGGACCTTCCTGCAGTCAGCATACCAATTGCAGGCTCCATCAAAATTTGAGACATCTCTGGCATTGTGTTGTTTGACAAAACTGCACATTTTAGAGTGGCCTTTTATTGTCCACAGCACAAGGTGTAGCTTTGTAATGATCATGCTGTTTAATCAGCTTCTTGATATTCCACAACTGTCAGGTGGATGGATTATCTTGGCAAAGGAGAAATGCTCACTAACATGGATGTAAACAAATTTCTGCACAACATTTGAGAGCAATAAGCTTTTTGTGTGTATGGAACCTTTCTGGGATCTTTTATTTCAGCTCATGAAGCACGGGACCAACACTTAACATACTCCTGTTCAATATATAGATAGAGACAGGCTGTGGAACTCTGCAAACAGCGGGGATAGACATCCTTATACTTTAAATAAATGTCCCGAACATCAGAAACATTGTCTATGCTTCATGAATCGTCTCTCTGAGTTTTTCCTTATGTTGTGACCTGTGTTCTCTTCAGAAAGAGCAGAAAATACATTAAACACGCACAAGTCATTGTGTATTTGGGTCATCTTCTACAATGACAAGGATTTCGCTCTGTCCCTAATCTAACACAACTGAATCAAAACAGCTGCCCATATCGACCTTGGCTGTCATTTGAGCATTTGAGCATTTGCCAACTTTGACTTAGCACTTAACAGTGACTTAACAGTAAGGGACATTGAATTGTGAAAAAGCATTTTATTGATATTGTGATATTTGACAACATTCAATATAGTAATACTATGTGTAGCTAATGTACGACTTTCATTTGTAGTTGTGTTACTCAAATTGAAATAATAGTGCAACGATTCTGTAAAATCACACATAAATATTAGCTGACCATGGATTCTGCAGGAAGGTTTTTGACAGGGTAAAGTAAAAACTATGTTGAATGCCAAGGTCAAAGACCACCAAGCAGTGTTCCACCAAGACCTCTCTTAGAAAGAGTAGTGATGGGCATAAGGAAAGTAAATCAGTATTATTCTGCACACTCTGCATTGATGCATACAATCCATGGTCTCTTCATAGGCTATATGATTATACATTCTTACATTTATGAGGCAATCAGTAGAGCTTACTAAATGGTAAGAAATACATTTGACTGTCCCATGTGACACCAAGTTAACCATGAATGTACCCATCCAGACAACAACTGTGGTCCTGTTTTAAGGCACTGAGCAGAGGAACTGGCTGGTATTTTCTCTTTTCTCTTTCACTCCTCTTTGGATCAACAACATGCACCTACTGTATGCTATGAAAAAGCTCTACTTTAGTACCCATCTCCAATTCAACAAACCCATCTCTGCTAAATGACTACAGGCCTGTAGCATTAACGTCCCTGGCTATTAAGTTTAGTATTATTCATGTGTACTGACTCTCCTTTCTGACCCTTTCCTCTCCCCCTGGGGCGTCCTCCTGAACTCGGCCGGTGGTCGGAACTGCGGCTGCGGCCAGAACTTAGGGGGCGGTAGCTTTCGGCATCATAACTATTAGAATATGATGACAATCCTTCATAAGGCATGTTTGTGTCACAAAGAAAATGACCAAAATATAGACAGAGGTGAAAAAGGCCAGGCCACAGAGGGTCACCGCCACAGCAGCCGTGTTGGTCCTGTAAACATGACCACTGCACCGCCCCCTTCAGGTCCCTCTTCGCCATCCTCTTTCTCACCTGAGAAGTGAAAAACAAGGACATATAAAGGGGAATTAAGGGTTTTGTACTTTTCTGATTTCAATGTCACTAAAATGTCAGTTTAACTGGTCACATTTTACTCACGCTAGACCAACAATAACTGCAGAAAGTGCATTGTATAACTCTCGAATTACACAATGGCGGTTGTGTGACCTAAAAAGTCTCATCCCTGATTGGACTAAAACTCTTCAACCTATAACAAAGTGCCTAGGTAGATTGGAGCCATCATTGTACTCACACAGCTCACCATGAAAACCATCTTATTTCTGAGTACTTTGTTATGACATGATCCAATCAATGTCAGCCATCTTACCTGATAAGAGCAGAGCAGGGCCAGGAGCCCTAGGAAGAGGCAGTTGCAGAACATGGTGTTAAACACAGAGCAACAGAAGTAGTCTTTAATCTGGACTCCTATGTGTCCTAGAGCCTGTTGCTGTTGTGGCTGTCGGGGTCGTCTGGGCCGGCCTGAGCGTCCATGGTCTCCCTTCTCTTCCTCTTCCTCTTCTTCTCCCTCCTCTTCAACATCACCATAGTGATCCATCTCTATGTCAGCTTCACCAAAACTGCACTTCAGGCATATCAAAATAAAATCCTTCCTCCATGACTGTCCAAATGACATTAACGTTGAGCTGAACTAAAGGTTTCACCAGGTATCTCTCCAATTCCCTCTCCCTCTCATACACTGTATACCATGTATCTCATACACTTGATGCTTAACGTCTGTAACATGCGGTGTGAACTAGCTACACTTTCCTAAGTAGAGACTGTATATCCCTCCTTCAACCACAGCACCATCCTCTCTCACTTAACACTATCTCTTGCTGCACTAGATTTGCAGAATGGTTTAATGTTCAAAATCTCTGTGGTGAATGACACATCGAGCTAACTAACTATCTGACCTAGAATATCTGACCCTGAATTCTGTGGTAGGTCAAAACCACCACCTACCCAACAGCAGCACTATCTCCTGATGTAATAGACAGCTTCTTTATTAACACTATCTTAGTCTCTCACAGTCTGTGGTCCCCACGGGGGGAAAAACTCTAAATCCTCCATGATCACTGTACAACAGCATTGTTGAGTTAGTCATGTATGTTTGCATGGAAATCTGTACAAAATAAGCATTTTTTCCGGATCCTAGGCTGATGTCTCAATATTGACTCCTGTTTACTCTGTCAATAAAAGACGGAGCATATGCAAATAATCCCCTCTGATAATAACTGTATATCAATGACCAGCTCTGAGGGGCAGCCACACACACACACAGACACAACACTTTCATCACTGCAACCACCCTGTCTGTCAGTACCCAGCAGACATCGTCTTCCATTCAACAGAGAAACATGTTTCTTACATCTCTCCTCCTCCTGGCCTTCCTGCCATGTAAGTGGGGGGATTTTTATCTCTTCAAATACAGGGTACAAAACAAGATTGGACATTAAATCCAGTAAATAAGGTTGTTCTTGCCCATGTGTTAATTTTTGTATAAAGACGTAGATGGTTGGAAAAAGTAATTTATTCTCTTTCGTCAGGTTAAGTTTCCTGTCTTGTCTCTCTCTTCTCCCTGCTCTCATTCAGATCTACACAGCATTAGTTTGACCTCCTCCCCTGCTCAACTCAAACCTCATGGAGAGCCAGTGAAACTATCTTGCCAAGTCTCTGGTTATGCCCTGACAGACTATGGTACAGGTTGGATACGACATCAGGCAGGGAAAACACTGGAGTGGATTGGGATCATCTGGGGTGGTGGATCCATCAACTCTGGAGCCTCTTTTAAGAGCAGATTCACCATCTCCAGAGACAGTAGTAATGTACTGTACTTAGACATCACCAGTCTGCAGGCTGAGGACACAGCTGTGTATTATTGTGCTCGGTAGTCACAGTGATACAAACCAGCACTAGACCTGTACAAAAACTCACCAACCAATAAAGTTAAACGGTTGGAGTTATATGTACCCACCAGAAGTGGGCGATCTTAGCCTTTACATGAAATAAATCCTACTATGATGTGATGACTGTATGAACTAGATGTAGTATCAGTCACAAGTCATAACATAGGACTACTGTAGGATATGAACAGATATAGGTATAACTCAATACCCTCACTATTAAACATGTGTTAATATCAGTGGTGGAAAAAGTACCCAATTGACATACTTCAGTACAAGTATAGACATAGAAAATGACTTGAGTAAAAGGGAAATAATACTTGAGTAAAAGTCCAAAAGTATTTGGTTTTAAATATACTTAAGTATTAAAAGTAAATGTAATTGCTCAAATATACTTACGTATCAAAAGTAAAAGTAAAATAATAAATAATTTCAAATTCCTTATTATGCAAACCAGATGGCACGATTTTCTTGTTTTTTTTGTTTACGGATAGCCAGCGGCACACTCCAACACTACAAATGAAGCATGTGTGTTTAGTGAGTCCGCCAGATCAGAGGCAGTAGGGATGACCAGGGGTATTCTCTTGATAAGGGCGTGAATTGGATTATTTTCCTGTCCAGCTAAGCATTCAAAATGTAATTAAATTTCTGGATGTCAGGGAAAATGTATGGAGTAAATATGACATTATTTTCTGTAGTGAATTAAAAGTAAAAGTACTCAAAAATATGAATAGTAAAGTACAGATACCCCCCCAAATTACTTAAGTAGTACTTTAAAGTATTTTTACTTAAGTACTTTGTACCATTAATTAAAATGTTATTCAACAAATACATATTCTGGGATTGATTCAGAGGTTGTTTCAGAAGTATGCCCCTTTATCATGCTATAACAACATGATGGCAGCATGTAATATTACTTATATGTAATATTACTTTCCTGTCATGAGTAATAATTTGTACATTAATTCTGAAACTGTCCATACAACTCCTCCTCAGGTTTGTGATGTAATGGAAATGTATTGTACATCAATTTACCTGGTAAAATAGATATATAGACACACAAACAGCAGGATTTATTCTTCATAACAGAGCATCTCAAGATGACCTCATACCAGGTGATCTGTGGGTATCTATCAAAGCCTCTTGTGATTGGTCCTCCCAGTAAGAAGGAGCTCATGCAAAACATTCTAGTCCTCCATCTTTATTAATGTCTCTGTTGAAGAAGGATTCTGCTGTAGACTCTCAACTACCATTAGAGAACTAAACAGATCACCATGTTTCCTACCACAGGAATACTCTTACTGACAGTCTATCTAACAGGTGAGGAAACAGTATGTTTATTTATACTGTTTATCAAATAAACAAGTTGACATCAGGTTTTAGTTTCAACTTCAACAACATCTCTGCTTTCTATTTCCACAGGTGTTCATGGTCAGACACTGACTGAGTCTGGACCAGTGGTTAAAACGCCCGGAGAATCCCACAAACTGACCTGTACAGCCACTGGGTTCACATTCAGTAGCTATGGAATGAACTGGATCAGACAGGCTCCTGGGAAAGGACTGGAGTGGATTGCTTATAGTTATAGTACTACTACATATTATTCCCAGTCAGTCCAGGGTAGATTCACCATCTCCAGAGATGACTCCAGCAGTAAACTGTACCTACAGATGAACAGCCTGAAGAGTGAGGACACAGCAGTGTATTACTGTGCTAGAGAGTCACAGTGGTAAAACTAATGGGAGCAGCCGTACAAAAACCACTTCCCATTCAGCACAGACAATCTTATTTATTTCTGATGGACGTTAATAGCAATATGTTTACAAGCACCGCAATACATACGTTTTGACAATAATAACTTGATACATATAGTATAGGATTACCAATAATGAGAAAACAATGTTTAACCATTCTAGAGTGTAGTGATAGAAACTGACACATTATAAAAACTTTACCACCATTTGCACTGATATTCCCAGTGCTTTTATACTGATTATCTTCATTATGCAAATATAATCTCACCCCTCGCTTCCTCTCACTCTCCGTTATATAATGCTATTTGTCTGTCTGTCATTCATTAGAAGAAAAGGTTCCAAAAGGATTCTTCATCTGTCCACATATTAGAACCCTTTTGGGTTCCATATAGAACCCTCTGTGAAAATAGTCCTACATGGAACCAAAAAGGGTTCTTACAATGATTCTCCTATGGAGACAGCCAACTAACCCGTTTAGGTTCTAGATAGCTCCTTTTTTTCTAAGTGTTAGTATGTCTCTCTGAGTCCTGGAGAGTAGAGAAGAGCAGCTCCCACCAGTTCAGCTTCAACACAAACCATGTTCCCTGACTCTTTACTGTTGCTGCTGGCAGCTGTATCCTGTGAGGACCTGACTGTAGTCTGATCAGTATAACTTGTGTTGCTGTGATACTGATGTGACTCCTTGATTGATCTGACCTGTCATTCCTCTCCCTCCTCAGGTGTCCACTGTCAGGTCGTACTCACACAGGCTGAGCAGTCAGTCCAGGGGACCCCTGCAGGATCCCTCAAACTCACATGTGCCTGTAGTGGATTTACTATAAGCAGTACTTGAAGGCACTGGATCCGCCAGGCACATGGAAAAGGACTTGAATGGATAATTTACTATCATTCAGACTGAAGTAAGAGCATTGCCCAGGTAGTACAGGATCGATTCACAGCATCGAAGGACAGCACTAATTCTATCTGTTCATGAGTCAGTTGGAGCCAGAGGATTCTGCAGTGTATTACTGTGCTAGAGATTCACTATGGTTAAACTAATGAGAATAGCTGTACAAAAACCATCTGGTAGAGAAAGGAAGGACGTGCACAAACACACAGACACACGTATAGTATGACCAGTAGACTATGTCAAGGGGATACATGAGGAACAATTCTAAAGATGTATCAAATAATAACACAATGATACACCTGTTAAATACATGGTGCTAGTGTTGTTGATGCACCAACAGGGGACACTCTCTCTCCATATGAATAAAATAAAGACCAGTACTGATGAAGGGTCTGAAAATTAGTCTTATTACAAGAAAAAAGTATAATATGGATGTTGATTCATAATGCTTTAGTTTGTCAAAACAAAAGTAGTGTCTTAAATATGTTTCATCCACCACAAGTATGAACTAATGCTGTAAATGTAGCGTTTCATAATTACCCCACCCTCCTATTCAAAAAGATAACCTAAAGAGGGTCTCTGAGTTTTCAGAGTGTAAAGATTGTGTTCGGTAATAGTGGGAGATGGTCCTGTGGTGTCTCATACCGTTTTATATATCCCCTCCCCCTTTACGTCAATGCAAACCTGGTTCTCTCCCTACTTAAACCGAATATGGCTGCCTGTGTCTGTCCTCGTACGTCCCTCTGAGTCCTGGAGAGTAGAGAAGAGCAGCTCCCACCAGTTCAGCTTCAACACAAACCATGTTCCCTGACTCTCTACTGCTGATGCTGGCAGCTGCCTCCTGTGAGTCTCTCTGGGTTTGGAGGAAAAACAAAGCAAATAACTACTATAATTTATATAGTGTAACATGTTGCTATTTTGTGTATTTAATATTGTTCATTAATTTATTTCCCAGGTGTACAGAGTTATGAACTCTCTCAGCCAGCATCTATGACTGTCCTGCCAGGTCAACCACTGACCATCTCCTGTAAGGTCTCATATTCAGTTACTAACACTTGGACATCTTGGATCCGACAGCCTGCAGGGAAAGCACTGGAGTGGATTGGAAATGTATATTCTGGAAACACAGAATACAAGGATTCACTGAAGAACAAGTTCAGCCTCTCAGTAGACTCTAGCAGTAATACCGTGTTTTTAAAAGGGCAGAACCTTCAGACTGAAGACACAGCTGTGTATTATTGTGCCTACCCTCACAGTGATACAAACCAGCACAAGAGCTGTACAAAAACCAACCTCTTGGGATATGCTGTACAGAAAATGGAAGCTGAAGACCAGACGTAATTCTACTCAGTTCCACTCAGATCATACAAAAATATGTTTTATCCATAAAATACTCAATGAGAAAGTTTAGTCAATCTCCTTTATTTTTTACCTTTATTTAACTAGGCAAGTCAGTTGAGAACAAATTCTTATTTTCAATGACGGCCTAGGAACAGTGGGTTAACTGCCTTGTTCAGGGGCAGAAGGACAGATATTTACCTTGTCAGCTCAGGGATTCGATCGTGCAACCTTTCGGTTACTAGTCCAACGCTCTAACCACGAGGCTACCTGCCGTCCTTTGTTAATAAATTAGAGGTGAACTGGTCAATATACCAAATGCCCCTAAAATAACGGTGGACAACTTATGCTAAATTGTGATACAAAATATTGACTAGCCTTACCACTAGGTTCTGTAACAATACATGGTGTAACATACCACAATTACTGAAATTATACAACATTATGACAAGCTATAGGACACAGCCATTCATCTTCCTTGGCCAAAATATGGTGCCATGACTCCACAATTCATCACTGTCACAACTGGAATTAATTATTTACACATACAAAAGGTATGTATACACTGTATGTACAGTATGTATGTACAGTGCCTTCGGAAAGTATTCAGACCCCTTGACTCTTTCACACATTTTGTTACGTTACAGCCTTAATCTAAAATGTATTAAATGAACTGAAATCTTCAGCAATTTACACACAATACCCCATAATGACGAAGCAAAAAACGTTTTTTAGAATTTTTGCTAATTTATTAAAAAAAAAAATTCTAAATAACTTACATAAGCATTCAGACTCTTTGCTATGAAACTCGAAATTTACCACAGTCCACCTGTGGTAAATTCAATTGATTTGACATGATTTGGAAAGGCACACACCCGTCTATATAAAGGTCCCACAGTTGACAGTGCATATAGTGCATATCAGAGCAAAAACGAAGCGGTGAAGTCAAAGGAATTGTCCGTAGAGCTCCGAGACAGAATTGTGTCGAGGCACAGATCTGGGGAAGGGTACCAAAAAATTTCTGCAGCATTGAAGGTCCCCAAGAACACAGTGGCCTCCATCATTCTTAAATGAAAGAAGTTTGGAACCACCTTGACTCTGCCTTGAGCTGGTCGCCCGTCCAAACTGATCAATCAGGGGAGAAGGGCCTTGGTCAGGGAGGTGACCAAGAACCCGATGGTCACTGACAGAGCTCTAGAGTTCCTCTGTAGAGATAGGAGAACCTTCCAGAAGGACAACCATCTCTGCAGCACTCCACCAATCACGCCTTTATGGTAGAGTGGCCAGACGGAAGCCACTCCTCAGTAAAAGGCACATGACAGCCCGCTTGGAGTTTGCCAAAAGGCACCTAAAGTCTCTCAGACAATGAGAAACAAGATTTTCTGGTCTGATGAAACCAAGATTGAACTCTTTGGCCTGAATGCCAAGCGTCACGTCTGGAGAAAACCTGGCACCATCCCTTTGATGAAGCATGGTGGTGGCAGCATCATGCTGTGGGGATGTTTTTCAGAGGCAGGGACTAGGAGACTAGTCAAGATCGAGGGGATGATGAACAGAGCAAAGTACAGAGAGATCCTTGATGAAAACCTGCTCCAGAGTGCTCAGCACCTCAGACTGGGGTGAAGGTTCAACTTCCAAAAGGACAATGACCCTAAGCCAAGACTACTCAAGAGTGGCTTCGGGACAAGTCTCTGAATGTCCTTGAGTGGCCCAGCCAGAGCCAGGACTTGAACCCAATCTAACATCTCTGGATAGACCTGAAAATAGATGTGCAGCAACGCTCCCCGACCAACCTGGCAGAGCTTGAGGATCTGCAGAGAAGAATGGGAGAAACTCCCCAAATCCAGGTGTGCCAAGCTTGTGGCATCAATACCCAAGAAGACTCAAGGCTGTAATTGTTGCCAAAGGTGCTTCAACAAAGTACTGAGTGAAGGGTCTGTATATTTAAGTAAATGTGATATTTGCAAACATTTCTAAAAACTGGATGCTTTTATAGTGAAGATCAGGTTTATAAATAGCTTGGCTGTGCTGATGAGACAGTGTATTGCGCAGTAAGATGGAACAGAGTAAATAGGCATGGTACTTAATTGTTACTCAGAAATTATTTCATGTTGAGATAAAAATGGCTACATTCAACTTTTAACAAACTATTCAGGCCATATGAACAGTAGTGGTGCGTTGGTAAAATCACTGGAGAAGCCAGAAGAAAAAAACGCCATATTACAACCTATGTGTTGTGATAATTGCGCTGTTTGCTCTATAACCTGTTAGTCCATATGCCTTGCCACCATGATATATAGACCTAAAGGCAGAGACAATAGAAGACACTGTGGCAGAATAAATTCAACCACACCTTTGTTTCATCACAAAACCGGAGAGCAACATCTGTCCTGTGGAGTCCACAAAGCATATTGCATGTAACAAATAGTTACATGACCAAAGCATGGTCAAGCAAGTTAATAATGTTTCAATCATTTTCAGACCACTAATCAACTATTGATTTAGAACCACAGAGTTAACGTAAGTCGCAAAGAAAACAGGAGCTGCATCCACTCTTCCAGCACCATTTCAACTTCAACATGTCAACATCATCAAATGACCTATGCTTAATCTAATACAGTGACAACTAAAAGATAACAAAAACAATTTAGTTCAAGCAGCATAAGCTTAATACGATGTGGCTGTCCATGTTTCTGATTTATGTGTGTGTGTGTGTGCATGCGTGCGTGCGTGCGTGTGTGTTCGTGCAAGTAGAAAAAACATGTTGACTCGCCAAAGCCATCCTCCTCTCTTTCATGTTGATGAAATGGTCTATCAATCTGTCATACAACACACACTTCTATTTTTGGTTGTCTTAGGCTACCTAGCTAAAACGCTTGCTCGCTAGCCTAACTTCCTTTCATGGGCAACGTTAGCTAGTTAACATTAGCCTCCTATAGTACCCTCTAGCTACATATTGAACTTCAAGCCTCTCAGGCCAGGGGCAAAATTTATGAATTAATGGTTGGTTCAGAATCGCCATTATAATCATTGGCCAGTAGGGAGAATTAAGTAAAACCACAAGTTCAAATCTCCATCCATGGCTAATATAGGAAAGGGACCATTTTAGCTAGCTAGCTAGCAACTCGAGGACAACAACATAACGAGATGCAACAATTCAAGTTGTTTCTGTCAATGACGTATGCTCTTGGTGCGATTTCATAGGAGTGACGCCAAATCCAAACTGGCTTCCCTTTATACTTTTTTTGGTGTGCCAGGACCATTCACAGTTGAGCTCACTCAGTTCAGCTCAACACTGATTGGCTATTATTTTAACTTTTTTTTATCAAGGGAGGCCAAATGCTCGCTGGCTTCCCTTGCATTCAATGATACGGGCGGCAACAATGTCATACTCTTTTGGACCAGACAGCATCATATAAATGGCCTACACATAGAGAGACAAATATCGCTCGGCAAATTGAAGGACAATTAGGAAACACAGAGAGATGAAAGATAAAGATTTTAAAAATGTATCGGTCAATGTTTTGGGGAAGCCTGGCTTCCCTTGGCATCCATGAATTCCTGCCACTGCATATGAAGCTGTTCCCCATCTCTGAGTTGTCTATATTATATTATGGCATATACATTTTATTGTATATTATGTGTTCCTGTACCCTACTGCCCTGTAAGCAGGAGTCAATGCATAACTCTGAGCTATTCCATCACTACTTATCTCACTGCAGAGTAGAGGAGAGGGACTGAAGCACTGACTAGATTGAGGAACAGAGACACATCATAACTACTAATAATTAATCATGACATTTACTATTGTGGCTCTACTGATAACAATGGGCTTGACAGGTGAACACTATTAGACTGTTTTTATTTGATACAGAATGATCAGAGGTTTTGAGTCCAGTGATTTACTCTAATGTTACTTTGTTTCAACAGGTGTTCATGGTCAGACACTGACTGAGTCTGGACCAGTGGTTAAAAATCCTGGAGAATCCCACAAATTCATTAAGGAATGCTGTGCCATTAGCAAAAACATTGAAAAAATGAATTATTGTGTTATAATAACATTCTGTAAACAAAGAGAGAATCCACATTTCACTCAACTTTGTATTTAATTTAACAGTTCATAATGCAGGTTGGTTCAGCTTATATGGTCCTGGTCAGTCCCTGGATGGGAGACCAGATGCTGCTGGAAGTGGTGTTGGAGGGCCATTAGGAGGCACTCTTTCCTCTGGTCTAAACAAAGATCCCAATTCCCCAGGGCAGTGATTGGGGACACTGCTCTGTGTAGGGTGCCGTCTTTCGGATGGGACGTTAAACGGGTGTCCTGACTCTCTGAGGTCATTAAAGATCCCATGGCACTTATCGTAAGAGTAGGGGTGTTAACCCCGGTGTCCTGGCTAAATTCCCAATCTGGCCCTCAAACATCACGGTCACCTAATAATCCCCAGTTTACAATTGGCTCATTCATCCCCCTCCTCTCCCCTGTAACTATTCCCCAGGTCGTTGCTGCAAATGAGAACGTGTTCTCAGTCAACTTACCTGGTAAAATAATGGATAAATAAAATAACAGTCAATCAATTTATTCATTTTTATACTAGTTATTTACAGTGGTGGAAAAAATACCCAATTGTTATACTTGAGTAAAAGTAAAGATACCTTAATAGAAAATGACTCAAGTAAAAGTGAAAGTCACCCAATAAAAGCATTTGGTAGGGATGACCAGGGATGTTCTCTTGATAAGTGCGCGAATCGGTCCACTTTCCTGTCATGCTAGGCATTCAAAATGTAACGTGTACTTTTGGGTGTCAGGGAAAATGTATGGAATAAAAAGTGCATACATTTATTTAGGAATGTTGTAAAAAAGTATAAATAGTAAAGTAAAGTACAAATACCCCAAGAGACTAGTTAAGTCTTTTTACTTAAGTATTTTACACCATTGGTTATTTATTTTGACTCTACTTATACTAATAAGTGCCATACTGTTTGTGCTTGTACTTGATTCATCACATACATATAGGGTTTTTGTACTGGTCTGCTGCTGGTTTGTATCACTGTGGCCACCGAGCACAATAATACACAGCTGTGTCTTCAGTCTGCAGATGCTGTCCTTTTAAAAACACTGTGTTGCTAGAAGTGTCTCTTGTGACACTGAACCTGTCTTTTAGGGAACTTTGAGATCTTGAGCTTCCATCATGGTAGATGGTCCAAATCCATTCAAGTGCTTTTCCTACAGGCTGACGGATCCAGCCTATTCCATAGACATTGCTGCTATCAGTCAGAGAATAACCAGAGACCTTACAGGTGATGCTCAAAGACTCTCCAGGCTTTACATCCAATGAGCTTGGTTGGGTGAGCTCAAGACCGCAGTGCACACCTGTCAATGGAAGAATTAGAATGAAAACAATCTATGGATTTACAGAGTAATCAGAAAAGTAATTTAACAGTGGAATATATTGATATAGAACTACAAATAACGTTTTCATTTTCAAAAACAAAAATCTAAGGAGACTCACATGATGCAGCTACAAGCAGCAGCAGCAGAGATGCAGGGAACATGGTTTGTATTCAAGCTGGGTTGGTCGATGCTGGACTCTTAACTCTTACTGAAAGAGAGACAGACACTCTACTTTATATAGACAAAAGGGATGTAACTTTGCATAGACCTGAGAGAGTTAACCCCATGGAGATGCAAATATATTCTGTGTACCAAGAGCCAACGTCTCTTCCCATTACAATAGTCTGCTATAATAACTGAACCCCTGAGACCATCTCCCTCAGTCACAACTGTCACTTTCAGTCTCCTCCTTTGTTTCAAAAATCTTACAACCTCCCCACAATGACAGTTCTAGAATGTGTGTTCCTCCTGGCTCTCATTTCAGGTGAGTTAACAGGAGTTATTTTTGTCTAGTGTAGGAGAGAGGAGAGGAGCTGTGCTACTTGGCTGGAGGGTCACAGTAATCTAAACTCTGTCTGTTTTTCAGCTGTTCAGGGACAGTCACTCACCTCCTCTGAGTCAGTGGTGAAGAGCCCTGGAGAGTCAGTAACACTGTCCTGTACTGTGTCTGGTTTCTCCATGGGTAGCTACTACATGCACTGGATTCGTCAGAAACCAGGGAAAGAACTAGAGTGGATTGGGTTCATTGACAGTGGCACTGGCACTATATTTGCCCAGTCCCTCCAGGGCCAGTTCACCATCACCAAAGATAACTCCAAAAAACAGCTATACTTAGAGGTGAAAAGCCTGAAGACTGATGTTTATTATTGTGCCAGAGACACAGTGACTCAGTAGGCTACAGCATCATACAAAAACTGATCAACACTGATCTCAGTATGAGAGGCAATGAGGCGTGTCTGTTCTCTAAACACACACACTACGCTCTTAGAAAAAAGGGTTCCAAAAGGGTTCCAAAATTTCTTTTTGGCTGTCCCCGTAGAATAACCCTTTTTGGTTCCAGGTAGAATCCTTTTGGGTTTCATTATAGAACCCTCTGTGGTAAGGGTTTTACATGGAACCCAAAAGGGTTCTACCTGGAACCAAAAAGGGTTCTTCAAAGGGTTCTCTTATGGGGACGGCCAAATAACCCTTTGGGGTTCTAGATAGCACCTTTTTTCTAAGAGTTCATTGTGAGACAAATCTTTGCTCCAGTCTCTGTCAACATCAATCACATGGCCCCACCAACACTGGGAAAGAATAGCCTAGACACATCACACTAAATTATAACCCAAATGTCCAATTAACATACCTGTCATCTTTTGTAAGATAACTGTATGAATATCCTCATGAAAAATTCACTGAAAACTGTAAAAACATTCAAAGTTAACAATGGCTAATAACCAACAGTAAAATGACCATCAATGTCAAGCAGCTCAAACCATTTATTTTGTAATGCCTTTCAATTAGGTTAACTTATTTGAATGAAGTCCGATATCAAATGTATGCAATTCAGAGGTATTACATCAGCAAAATAAGTAACATTCCACTTCTGGGTAGCATATACGGGTTATTATTGTATAGTAAATATTGTAATGAACCAAGTACAGTATAGGTCTCATAGGGGAAGCCAATAGTTACATTCAGCTGTTCTCATTCTGTTCTAAAAAACAACATATTATAATACATAAGCATGCACAGTAATACTAGTTTATTTTTCTCTCCCTTTCATCTCAACTCTCACTCTATGCAAAGCAACTCTCCTCTCTGTATTTAAGGAGAAGTCTGTCTGTCTTTCATTCAGTTGCTGTAAAAGCAGTTTCCACTAGTTCAACTTCAAAACAAACCATGTTCCCTGCCTCTCTACTGCTTCTGCTGGCAGCTGTATCCTGTAAGTTCTTCTGGATGTGGGGATGGAATGAAATGATGGCAAAGAAAATTAAATCACATTTATAATAGAAGCAATTCTAATCAGCAGCCTCAACAAGTATTACCGATGAATACTATTTAGAATCTAATCAATTGCTTTGTTGTTTTTTTACAGGTGTGCATTGTAGTGTTGTAGTTGTAGTGAACACAACCAGCCAAACTCATTGAGTGTAAAGCGTGAAGAAACTTTGACTATCAGTTGTGCAATCTCGGGGTATTCTCTTACAGACAACAGCTATGTGGTAGCCTGGAACCGACAGCCTGCAAAGAAACCAATGGAATGTATTTTTTATATTTGGGGTGGTGGTAGTTTTTACCTTAACAACGCACAAAAAAAAAAGTTCAGCTTTAGAAGAGACATGTCCAGCAGTACTTCAACTCTAACAGGACAGAACCTGCAGACTGAAGATACAGCTGTGTATTATTGTGCTCGACGACCACAGTGATACAAACCAACACAGGACCTGTACAAAAACCTCTAGTCCCAAGAGTAAAAAACATGCTCAGAATGGCTTGTGTACATTTTGTATATGCAATAACTGATATGATATGCTGCTGTATGATCTATGTTAATTGATCTATGTTAATTTGTACTGAAATTCATCAAATATACTCAAACATACTCCATCAAACATCTAAAATAATTATGTAATTATTATATAAAAGGAAAACGATATTTAGTTAACTTATTTCTATCTCTCTCCAAGCCTTTAGAGGATGAGCTAGGTTACAAAGATAGACATGTAAACATGTGAATGTCTGATAAAGCAGTAGTGATCCCCTCCATCATGAAACATTATGTCTAAAGCACATTTTATAAGCATCCTGGTGCTGCTCGGACATAAAAAGGAACAAAACAACGAACACAAATGTGGGAATTAATTCACCTTGTTACAATGTACATTCAAATGTTATCCATTCACTTGAATAGTAATGTTTTTAAGGCATATAACCCAAAATTGTCAGTTCAATCCTCGGGACCACGCATAAGTAAAATGTATGCACACATGATTGTCACTTTGGATAAAAGCCTCTGTTAAATAGTAAATATTATATTATGGCATATACATTATATGTTCATATTCCCTACCTCCCTGTGAGGAGGAGTCAATGCAAAACTCTGACCTCATCTGTCACTACTTATCTCACTGCAGAGTGGAGGAGAGGAACAGAGATATTGTACTTAGAGTTCATCAAGATGTTTATTATTGTGTTTCCAGAGGTGGGACCAAGTCATTGTTTTACAAGTCACAAGTAAGACTCAAGTCTTAGCACTCAAGTCCCAAGTCAAGTCCCAAGTCAAGACTGTCAAGCATCAAGTCAAGTCTCAAGTCCTAGACTTTGAGATTCGAGTCCTAAAGTCATAATGTGCTCTTCACCAAATGTAATACCATTTCATATTTTTAACAAGAGTAATAGTTAGTATATTACATTTACGCAAATCACAAATGCATTTAAAAATCTATTTATTACTTTCCAAATAAACTTTATATTTCCATGGAAATACATGGGTAGCCATAAGAAAGACCCCACCCCCAATAGCGATCGATGTAGGCTTGTACACAATCGCCCAACCTTAACACACACACACTCTGTGTGTGGTTACAGTAGGCTAACATATGTCAATGGCTTTAGGAACAGAAGTAACATCAGGCAGGATTTAGGCTACCAACTGCCTAGGCAGTTGTAGCTCAATCTTGGGTGCAATGATCACGTTCCCTGACTGACTGACTGTGTGGAGGCTCATTGATTTAACGTTACGTTAGCCAATATGCTACACTGGGAAAGTTATGAATGATATAGCTGTCGGCTATATTAGCCACGTGTCACGACTTCCGCCGAAGTCGCCGCCATGGATCGCGTTGTCCAGACAATGGACCGCTGGGAGACACAGGGAGTTCTTCCAGCGCCTTCACCAGCACAACCGGGGTCTCTCCTGAGCGCCCATTTCCCGCCTGAACCCAGTGGGATCCGTCTCTCCTTGCCCCAGGAGTACGACGGGAGGGCTGCGAACTGCAAGGGGTTCTTATTGCAATTAGACCTCTATCTGGCCACCGTCCACCCGGCTCCATCGGACTGTGAGAGGGTGTCCGCCCTCGTCTCGTGCCTCACAGGGAAAGCCCTGGAGTGTGGAGAGAGGGAGATGCGGCGTTGGACCAGTTTGAGGAGTTCACCCGCCGTTTCCGGGCAGTCTTCGACCACCCGCCCGAGGGTAGAGCGGCGGGTGAGCGCCTCTACCATCTGAGGCAGGAGACGAGGAGCGCCCAGGAGTTCGCCCTGGAGTTTAGGACCCTGGCTGCCGGCGCGGGATGGAACAACAGGGCCCTGATCAACCATTACTGCTGCAGTCTGCGTGAGGACGTCGGGAGCTGGCCTGCAGAGACACCACCCTCACGTTTGACAACTTGCTGGCTACTCGCGGACGTTCAGATCAGGGTCTGGTGGTTCCATCCTCCCGCACCCCCTCCGATACCTTTGGAGCTGCGAGGGGCGGTGCGCAGGGAGACCGGAGGGGGTTCCCGCTCGTGCACCATCTGTGGCCGCAGAGGTCACACTGCCGGTCGGTGCCGGGTTGGTTCCTCTGGGAATCGAGGCAGCAGGCAGGGTGCTCCTGCGTCACCCCAGGTGAGCCGGCACCATTCTCACCCAGAGTCCTCTGTTGCACATATGTTTGTGTCTGTCACATTCCCTGAGTTTTCCCCGCATTCCCAGCATAAGGCGCTCGTCGATTCAGGCGCGGCTGGGAATTTTATTGACAGACTTTTAGCCTATAGTTTAGGGATCCTCATCGTTCCCGTGGATGTGCCCTTCACCGTTCACGCCTTAGATAGTCGACCGTTAGGGTCAGGGTTGATTAGGGAGGTCACCGCACCTTTAAGCATGGTGACGCAGGGGGGTCATACGGAGAGAATTAGTCTCTTCCTTATTGACTCTCCTGCGTTTCCCATGGTGCTGGGCCTACCCTGGTTAGCTTGTCATAACCCCACTGTTCCTTGGCCACAGAGGGCTCTCACTGGGTGGTCGCAAGAGTGCTCAGGTAGGGGTTTAGGGGTTTTCGTTGGTGCTACTACGGTGGAGAGTCCAGACCAAGTCTCCACCGTGCGCATTCCCCCTGAATATGCTGATTTGGCTCTCGCCTTCTACATAAAGAAGGCTACTCAATTACCACCTCATCGACGGGGCGATTGTGCGATAGATCTCCTGGTAGATGCAACACTTCCCAGGAGTTATGTGCATCCCCTCTCACAGGGGGAGAAGGAGGCTATGGAAACATATGTCTCCGAATCCCTGCGTCAGGGGTACATTCGGTCCTCCACTTCTCCCGCCTCCTCAAGTTTCTTTTTTGTGAAGAAGAAGGAGGGAGGTCTGCGCCCGTGTATTGACTATCGGGGTCTGAATCAGATCACTGTGAGGTATAGTTACCCGCTACCGCTCATAGCCACAGCGATAGAGTCAATGCACGGGGCACGCTTCTTCACCAAATTCGATCTCAGGAGCGCTTACAACCTGGTGCGTATCCGAGAGGGAGACGAGTGGAAGACGGCTTTCAGTACCACCTCTGGGCACTATGAGTACCTCGTCATGCCGGACGGGTTGATGAATACGCCATCAGTCTTCCAAGCATTTGTAGACAAGTTTTTCAGGGACCTGCATGGGCAGGGTGTAGTGGTGTATATCGATGACATTTTGATATACTCCGCTACACGCGCTGAGCATGTGTCCCTGGTGCGCAGAGTGCTTGGTCTCCTGTTGGAGCATGACCTGTACGTCAAGGCTGAGAAATGTCTGTTCTTCCAACAGTCCGTCTCCTTCCTAGGGTTTTGCATTTCCACTACAGGGGTGGAGATGGAGAGTGACCGCATTGCAGCCGTGCGTAATTGGCCGACTCCCACTACGGTAAAGGAGGTGCAGCGGTTCTTAGGGTTTTCCATCTACTACCGGAGGTTTATCCGGGGTTTTGGTCAAGTAGCGGCTCCCATTACCTCACTGCGGAAGGGGGGCCCGGTGCGCTTGCAGTGGTCAGCTGAGGCGGACAGGGCTTTTAGTCACCTGAGGGCTCTGTTTACCTCGGCTCCCGTGTTGGCCCATCCGGATCCCTCTTTGGCGTTCATAGTGGAGGTGGACGCGTCCGAGGCTGGGATAGGAGCTGTGCTCTCTCAGCGCTCGGGTACGCCACCGAAGCTCCGCCCCTGTGCCTTCTTCTCGAAGAAGCTCAGCCCGGCGGAGCGAAACTATGATGTGGGGGACCAGGAGCTGTTGGCTGTCGTCATGGCCTTGAAGGTGTGGAGACATTGGCTTGAGGGGGCTAGACACCCTTTTCTCATCTGGACTGACCACCGCAATCTGGAGTACATCCGGGCGGCGAGGAGATTGAACCCTCGCCAGGCAAGGTGGGCTATGTTTTTCACCCGTTTTGTGTTTACCTTTTCTTACAGACCAGGCTCCCAGAACGTTAAGGCAAATGCATTGTCCCGGCTGTATGACACAGAGGAGCGGCCCATGGATCCTACTCCCATACTCCCCGCCTCTTGCCTGGTGGCGCCGGTAGTGTGGGAGCTGGATGCGGACATTGAGCGGGCGTTACATGCAGAGCCCGCTCCCATCCAGTGTCCAACTGGGCGTCTGTACGTTCCATCTGCTGTCCGCGACCGGCTGATCTATTGGGCCCACACGTCACCCTCCTCTGGTCATCCTGGGATCGGTCGGATAGTGCGCTGTCTTAGTGCGAAGTACTGGTGGCCCACTTTGGCTAAGGATGTGAGGGTTTATGTTTCCTCCTGTTCGGTATGCGCTCAGTGTAAGGCTCCTAGGCACCTGCCCAGAGGTAAGTTACAACCCTTACCCGTTCGACAACGGCCGTGGTCGCACCTGTTGGTAGATTTCCTGACCGATCTTCCTCCTTCACAGGGTAACACCACGATCCTGGTCGTTGTGGATCGTTTTTCTAAGTCCTGTTGTCTCCTCCCTTTGCCCGGTCTCCCTACGGCCCTACAGACTGCGGAGGCCCTGTTTACACACGTCTTCCGGCACTACGGGGTGCCTGAGGATATAGTGTCTGATCGGGGTCCCCAGTTCACGTCGAGGGTCTGGAAGGCGTTCATGGAACGTCTGGGGGTCTCGGTCAGCCTTACCTCAGGTTTTCACCCCGAGAGTAACGGCAGGTGGAGAGAGTTAACCAGGATGTGGGTAGGTTTCTGAGGTCTTATTGCCAGGACCGGCCGGGGGAGTGGGCAGCGTTCATGCCCTGGGCAGAGATGGCCCAGAACTCGCTCCGCCACTCCTCCACTAATCTCTCTCCCTTCCAGTGAGTATTGGGGTATCAGCCGGTTCTGGCTCCTTGGCATCAGAGTCAGACCGAGGCTCCTGCGGTGGACGACTGGTTCCGGTGCGCGGAGGAAACATGGGACGCCGCCCATGTCCATCTTCAGCGTGCCGTGCTGCGCCAGAAAGTTGGCGCAGACTGTCACCGCAGTGAGGCCCCGGGTCTGGCTCTCGGCCCAAAACCTGCCCCTCCGCCTGCCCTATCGGAAGCTGGGTCCGCGGTTTGTGGGGCCATTTAAAGTCCTGAGGAGAGTGAACGATGTTTGTTACAGGTTACAGCTTCCCCTCAATTACCGCATTAACCCCTCGTTCCATGTGTCTCTCCTCAGGCCGGTGGTGGCTGGCCCGCTCCAGGAGTCTGAGGTGCGGGAGGTTCCTCCGAGGGGGCCCCGGCGTACTCCGTTCGTTCCATACTGGATTCAAGACATCGGGCGAGGGGCCTTCAGTACCTCGTGGACTGGTAGGGGTATGGTCCAGAGGAGAGATGCTGGGTTCCGGTGGAGGACGTGTTGGATTCTTCAATGCTCCGAGAGTTCCACCGTCTCCATCCGGATCGCCCAGCGCCTCGCCCCCGAGGTCGGTGTCGACGGGCAGCTGGAGCCGCGCGTCAGGAAGGGGGGTACTGTCACGACTTCCGCCGAAGTCGGTCCCTCGCCGTGTTCGGGCGGTGTTCGGCCATCGCTGATCCATTTTTCATTTTCCATTGGTTTTGTCTTGACTTCCTTCACACCTGGTTCCAATCCCATTCATTACATGTTGTGTATTTAACCCTCTGTTTCCCCTCATGTCCTTGTCGGTGATTGTTTGATTGTATGTGATGTGCAAGTTATGTTCTGGTGTGCGACGGGTTTTGTACCCACTTTTATTATTTTGTATATTTTGGTTTTTGAAGATTTGTGAGCACTTAATAAACGACTCCGTTTATACCAAGTTCGTTCTCCTGCGCCTGACTTCCCTGCCACCAGCACGCACCCATTACACCACGACTTACTGTTCTTTGTGCAGCTTCAAATGTCGAACAAAGTTGGAAGTTGTTGCGCCTCCGTCTGTCATTTTCTTCCCACATGTTTTGCAAGTTGCAATTAATTGCTTAGTCTTTATATCCGAAAATTATAATTTTGGGTATCATCTTTCCAAGGGCTCCATCTGAATTCACTCGCCGAAGTTCCTCTGCACTGCCACGCACAACATTTTCTCAGCTGGCACAATTTGATTGGCTGCTGTCTGATTCAAACTGTAATCCGTTAAATTAAGAGTTCATGCGCTGCACACCTTTTTTAATAGCATCATTTTTAATATTTGGGCTTGGGGAGGGTATCAAGGCAGGTCGAGTCATAAGCCTCAAGTCCAAGTCAAGTCACGAGTCATTGGTGTTAAAGTCTAAGTCGAGTTGCAAGTCATCATATTTATGACTCGAGTCTGACTCGAGTCCAAGTCATGTGACTCGAGTCCACACCTCTGTGTGTTTCTACTGATGACAATGGGCTTGACAGGTGAACACTTTTAGACCATGTGTATTTGTAACATAATGTTTGCTGAGGTGTTGAGTCCAAGTTTTTATCACTAATAGTACTTTTTTTTCTCCACAGGTGTTCAGGGTCAGACATTGACTGAGTCTAGACCAGTGGTAAAAAGCCTGGAGAATCCCACAAACTGATGTGTGCATATTCTGGGTTTGGTGGAAATACTAATGCAGCTTGGATCAGACAGGCTCCTGGAAAAGATCTGCAGTGGGTTTCCTATATTAGCAGTGGTAGTACTATCTACTACTCCCAGTCTGTTCAGGGTCGGTTCACCATCTCCAGAGACAACAGCAAGCAGCAGGTGTATCTCCAGATGAACAGTCTGAAGACTGAAGTCTCTGCTGTTTATTATTGTGCCAGAGACACAGTGACATAGGAGGCTGCAGAACTGTACAAAAACTGATCAACACTGATATTAGTGTGAGGCAATGATGCGCTTCTGTTCTTTAAAAAAAACACACACACACAATCACAAACTTGCACGCACACACCCACACTACTCAACAGCAGTGGAAAACACAGTGTCCACTGACATCAATGTTATCCACATAAAACATCCACACACATTGTAAACAGTGAAAAGCACACTACTTACTATAACACAGAAGTACATTTTAATGCATTTCAGACTTCATATTAGCTATTATGTTTCGAGCATCTTTATTGGGCAGGATTATATTAATGTTATCATCATAGATCCTGGGGGAACTCCACAATAGATTCCCAAGAGGGGATGAGCAGTAAGAGATACATACAATTCAATACTAATTGTATTGTCCCACATTGGGATATATTATTGCTTCTTAGCATTGTATAAAAAGACAAAACACACATCTAGTGTGAGCATCTCTTACGGAAAATCTGAAAAACAGATAGAAGAATGAAAGATGGAGTGGAGGGAGGAAACCAAGGAATAGAGCAGAAAATATCTCTACCTCAGTCCATTTAAACCTCTAGAGGGCATTCTATGCAAAGTCTCCCTCACCTTTATCCTTTTACAATCAGACACTCAGCTCTGGAATTTTCATTATAGCCAGCTTGGATTGACATTACAGGAAGTCCTGCACTGACCTGACTATCACTGAACAATAAGGACTGGCTGGAGTTTAGTTGTCATGGTGATGTCCATACACAGTAAGTACAATTCTACATGGTGACTGAAGAATGTCTGAGTATCATGGATAAACTGAATATTAGTGTAAATGCCACATCTTCAACTGAATATTACAATGTTTTTGTTTTGCAGGTGTCCATCATAAGGAATAAAGTTTTGAAGTGTCTGTCCTATATCTAGGAGATGCACTAAATGACCAAATGTATGTGGACACCTGCTCGTCAAACATCTCATTCCAAAATCATGAACATTAATATGGAGTTGGTCTCCCCTTTGCTGCAATAACAGCCTCCACTCTTCTGGGAAGGCTTTCCACTAGATGTTGGAACATTAATCCGGTGACTTGCTTCCATTCAGCCACAAGAGCATTAGGTCAATAGGTAAAGGCTCTATGCAGGTCAGTTCTTCCACACCGATCTTGACAAACCATTTCTGTATGGACATTTTTGTGCACGGGGACATTGTCATGCTATAACAGGAAAGGCTCTTCCCCAAACTGTTGCTACAAAGTTGGAACACAGAATCGTTGAGAATGTCATTGCACAGTATGCTGTAGCATTAAGATTTCCCTTCACTGGAACTAAGGGCCTAGCCCGAACCATGAAAAATAGCCCCAGACCATTATTCCTCTTACACCAAACTTTACAGTCAGGTAGTGTCTCCTGGCAGCCGCCAAACCCAGATTCGTCCATCGGACTGCCAGATGGTGAAGCATGATTCATCACTCCAGAGGACTCGTTTTCAATGCTCCAGAGTCCAACGGTGGCGAACTTTACACCACTCCAGCCAACAGTTGGCATTGTTCATTATGATCTTAGGCTTGTGTGTGGCTGCTCTGCCATGGAAACCCATTTCATGAAGCTCCCGACAAATAGTTATTGTTCTAGCGTTGCTTCCAGAGGCAGTTTGGAACTCTGTAGTGAGTGTTGCAACGGAGGAAAGATGATTGTTTAATGAGCTATGCTCTTCAGCACTCGATGGCCCCGTTCTGTGAGCTTGTGTGGCGTACCACTTCAGGGCTGAGACGTTGTTGCTCTTATTAATCAAATGTATTTAATACGTAGACATATCCACTTCACAATAACCGGGGCAGCTCTAGCAGGCCAGAAATTTGACGAACTGACTTGTTGGAAAGGTGGCATCCTATGACGGTGCAACAGTGAAAGTCCCTGAGATCTTCACTAAGGCCATATTGCTGCCAATGTTTGTATATGGAGATTGCATGGCTGTGTGCTCAATTTTATACACTTGTCAGCAACAGGTCTGGCTGTAATAGCCAAATCCACTAATTTGAAGGGTATCCACATACTTTTGTACATAAGGTGCATAAGAAGGTGTATTACATTTAATCCTTTATTTTTGTTGCCATAACAATACTTCCGGTTGGGGACCACTGACTTAGATACAGGTCACTTACTATGTGTGTAAATGCTACTGGAGACTAACAGGCTGCCAGGCATCAGAGCTGCTGTCCACAGCAACACTTGTATTCAGCACATGAGGCTACTTCTGCTAATAACTACAGGGAGCTTGAGGACAGCAGCTCTTGTAAACCAGCTAAACAATATCATCTAGTGGAAATCTGAAGTCACACCATGAAGGAAGTATTTTTTACCGTAATAAGAGACTGGCCCTCATCTCTGCCACATATAATACAGTAAGTATTATTCTGAGAAAATGATGTTGAATAGTGCTGGAGATCAAATCAAATCAAAGTTTATTGGTCATGTATATGATTTGCAGGTGTTATGGAAACTTTGATTTGATCTCTAGTGCTATTCAATATCACTCTTTTAGAATATGGAAAATATTGAAAGAGTCCTATGCAGCATTTTGTAATAAATGGTAAGACAATTTAAGTGATATTTAAGTGAACCTACAGGAGATAAGGTTAATAGCCCAGTGCCAGCTGTGGCCAACCTCCAGAGGGCGAGCTTGGCAAACTTACTTCCCTTCCCCCTCTGTAAATAAAGCAGCATGTTGCCAACTCATCATTCAACTCATACAATAGGTACTAGTTATATGACATTTCAGAAACCAGAATGATTTTGAACAGCTGTGGGTTTGTTATTTTCACACTAGCATGCATAATTGTATGAAGTATGACGCCAGGACATTTTCACCAGATAAGTTACATCTGCTGAATTAATAATTTATTGAATGACCTTCATAATGTTTGCAGGAGTTTGCTGTGATAAGATGGATCAGTCACCTTCTCAGATGAAAAGACCTGGAGACACTGTTAAATTGTCCTGTAAAATCTCTGGGTTTGATATGACAGACTACTACATGAACTGGATAAGGCAGAAACCAGGCAAAGCTCTGTAATTGATTGGGAGAGTTAACTCTAGTTCAACAGATGCTCCAGTCTACTCAGAATCCCTGAAAGGCCAGTTCATCCTGACTGAGGACGTCCCTACAAGTACCCAGTTCTTAGAGGCCACGAGTCTGAGATCAGAGGACTCTGCTGTTTAATATTGTGCTCGAGAGGCACCATGACTGAAATTGCTGGGGCAGTTGCACCAAAACCACCCAGTCAAAACTACGCCACATATGCACACGCAATACCTCTGTGGCCCACCTAGGGGTCACTGGCCCTTCTTAGAGTACCACTGTTCTACAGTATGACGTCCCAATACTGTACTATAATATGTAACACTCCACATTCTTACAAATTCTCATTCTCTTTAATATTTCTGTTGTGCAAAGAGCATTTACTTTACAACCTAAAGAGATGCTGCATAACGCACTCTTAAAGTTTTATTATTATCCATGCTCATCTGTGCACACTATCCTTCATCCATAATGGCAGGTGAGAACGGCATCGATTGGCATTTTTTATATACGTTTAGATTATAAAATCTGACAAGATCAACTCTATTGGCTAAGGACAAATTCCTAAAGTAAAAATATGGTAATTAATTGAATCAGAGAGATTTGTGATGACTACAGGGAAATATGACAGGTACCTGATAGATGTATTGGTCTCTGGTGTGTGGAGAGGTTTTTGTATGGGTGTGTGTCATCGTGATAACTACAAGGGCACAGTGTTGCACAGCATAACAAAAACCACTGTGGTGGAAAATGGCTACCTACTTCATCTTCATCTGCAAATACAAGAGAAAACATTTAAACAGCTAATAAAATGATTGGATTCTGACAACAGAATGTATTTCTCATGGTGATGGTCAAAATGCCTGACAGAGCAAAAGCTGAAAGCCCAAACTAAGTGTTATTAATAAGTAGTAAAACATAATTTGACATTCTGTTCATCAGATCGAAATCAACAGATCATGTTATAGTTGTTGTGAAAAGTTGCACATGTTTATTCCATCTTTGGCCCTGTACAGAGTGGTGGGGGGTTTGTACAGGGTTAAACCATTGTGCCATATAGCGGGTCACAATGATACAGTCCATGACAAAAACCTACCACCTCTACCAAGCACAGAGTGTGAGAGTGCTGACACCTAAGGAACACAGACATATACATTCTGATTGTCTATAGGCAGCTAACCTAAACGTGCTGGTACATTTATACACATTATCAACTCAAACAAATGTCCATACTCTTCAGGCCTCCTTCAGAGAAAGAAATCTCATAATTAAAAACTTTAATACTGACATACACTGAGGAACAACTATTTTCTGTACACTTTAAATCATGTGATCTAAAAATGAGCTTGAATTTAATTTCGATAGTGGTTGTAAATGACAGGATTGGAAAAGACCAGATCTACATGTAGACATTGGAGGTTTCAGTGAGTTTAACTGAGGATTCTGTGGCTGTATGTGACACGCATACACACACAAGCGCTAGCACACACATACATTGTAATATTGTTGTATGGTGGCATTATACATTTTGTATTGTAGATATGTAGTGGTGTAATAATGTTATATGATGTACTGCTTTATCTTTTGTTTTATATGTAATATAAGTGCCTTAATGTGTTTGGACCCCAGGAAGAGTAATGGGGATCCCTAATAAATACAAATACAAATACATGGGTTTTTGTAATGGTGTGAGTCACTGTGTACGGGAGTGGCCACAGTGATAAACATCAATACAAAAACACCTCAATGGACATGAGGGTTGACAGGATTGTACTGTCTGCATACTGACTACACTCTGGACCCATACGGGAGATCATTTCACTGCTATGAATTTGAATGGTCATATTCTGATCTTCCTTTTCTCCATTCCAGTATTGGTTGCTATTATGCTATTGTGTCCTATGTTTCTGATTTCATACTGATTCCTACTGTGGCGTTTTTAGCCAAATTATTTTTCTGACAATCATGTTTGTTTTTCAATATAAATACTGTAAAGTTCTGTATTTTTTTTTCTTAGTCAACCTTGTGTTCTGTTTCTTTGTGTTCTTGAACAGCCCTGTCCTTCATTTTTTGTTCATTGATTTCACCTGTGTTAGTTACTCACCTGGTCTCATCAGCTCCTTATTTAGTTCAGTTCCTTCTGTTTGTGCCTTTTTGAGGTATTGTTCGTTTTGACTCTACTAAGCCTTTTCCTATCCCGTTTGTGAGAACCAGTTAGAGCCTTCAGTCCTTGTTTTCATTCACCTGCATTTTTGCCTGCTTGTGACCACGATTCCTGCCTTCTGCGAAGGCGAAATTAACACCTGCCGCGCTCTGCGTGTGAATCTACACTTTTTCTCCCTGAGTATTCATTACAGAATACCTCACCTAAAAACGGAATAGATTCAGCGGAGCTACAGCGGCACCTAACCCAGCAAGAGGAGCGTATGGAGGAAATCTGCCACCTTCTCCGCCAGCCTATCCCTACTCCTCCGATGCCAGGTATCGTAACCCATAGCCCTCCTTCATTCATATCCAAGCCTGGAAAATATGATGGTTCACCAGAGAAATGTCAGGGATTTCTGATGCAATGCAGCAAATACATTGAGCACAACCCCACTAACTTCGCCACCGACAACAGCAGTGTGGATATGGTTGTGTCTCTACTCACAGGCAAAGCCCTAGATTGGGGCACCACCATATGGACTGCCAACAGCACAGAACTCGGATCCGAGACCCATTCCACACCCTCTTCAAAGAGGTATTTGATCACTCTCCTTCCGGTCGTCCAATAGGAGACCTCCTCATAGAACTAAAACAAGGACGCAATTCAGCTGCTGAGAATGCCCTCGAGTTCCGCACCATGGCTGCAGGGAGTGGATGGAGTGAGGCTGCTTTACTTACCGTCTACCAAAGAAGGCTCAACAGGGAACTTCAGGCAGAGCTGGCCTGTAGAGGTGAACTTCAGGATTTAAATCAATACATTCGTATGTCCATCTCTATCGACCACCTCATCGCCGACCGCCGAAGAACTCTGCCACCCAGGAACCCGAAACCTTCTCTTTCCATGATTCCGTCATCCCGTCCAAGTCTTCCAGAGCCCATGCAGTTGGGCCATGCTCCTCTCCCGTGTATCGAACATCAAAGGTGAATCCAAGAAGGGCTCTGCCTATACTGTGGCGGGAAAGATCATCTACTCAGCCATTGCCCTGTTCGCCCCCCCACGGAGAGATGAGAAGGATCCCTCTGCTGCCATGCAGGTAGGCGTGTCCTTATTTCTAAATATCTATCAGAAGCAATTCTCCATCCCAGTATTGATAACCGTGAAGGGGGTTACTAAGTATGTAGAGGACTTGATAGATTTGGGAGCAGCAGGTCATTTTATCGATCACCAGCTAGTACAAGAGTTTGACATTGATCTAACACCTGTCACCCCTCCCTTAAGGATTAACACCCTGGACAGGCAGCCATTGGGCACAGGCTTCATTACGCACCTGACACAGAGCGTCACCCTCCAGGTTGGAGTCTTCCACACCGAAACCATTCAACTCATGAACTTTCATCCCCCAAACAGCCACTCATCCTCGGACACCCCTGGCTTTGTTGTCACGACCCTGCCATCTCGTGGCGAGAAGGTGAACTAATGTCCTGGTCTTCTACCTCACTTACCAGTTGTCTCAGCCTACCCTGCAGAGCCACCACCATTGAGGACTCTGCCTCTGCAGTGCCACCCACCATACCATCTGAATATGCCCAGTACAGCAATGTCTTCACCAAAATCAAGGCCTCCACTCTGCCACCACATCGCCCAGGGGACTGTGCTATTGACTTACTCCCTGGAGTTTCTCCACCGAAGGGCCGAGTTTACCCCCTATCTATCCCGGAAAATGAGGCAATGGTGAAATACATTGATGAAACACTCAAATGGTTTTATTCATCCTTCTTCCCCGGCTACATCCAGTATTTATTTAATCCAATTTACAATAAGGCTGTAATGTAACAAAATGTGGAAAAAGTCAAGGGGTGTGAATACTTTCCAAATGCACTGTAAGTACACAGACTTGGGAGACCGAATTAGCATAACAACCATTGTTGGGTGGTAGCATGTCACATGCATATAAAACATAAAATTAAAGACAAAGCCAGACATAAGTGATCACTGTCAATCAGAAAACATTTTCTGTATTGTTTACAGAGTGAAGTCATTTTTTTTGTGTATTTTTCAACAAGGAACATAAAGAACAGTCATTAAATGATTTATACACTGCTCAAAAAAATAAAGGGAACACTTAAACAACACAATGTAACTCCAAGTCAATCACACTTCTGTGAAATCAAACTGTCCACTTAGGAAGCAACACTGATTGACAATACATTTCACATGCTGTTGTGCAAATGGAATAGACAACAGGTGGAAATTATAGGCAATTAGCAAGACACCCCCAATAAAGGAGTGGTTCTGCAGGTGGTGACCACAGACCACTTCTCAGTTCCTATGCTTCCTGGCTGATGTTTTGGTCACTTTTGAATGCTGGCGGTGCTTTCACTCTAGTGGTAGCATGAGACGGAGTCTACAACCCACACAAGAGGCTCAGGTAGTGCAGCTCATCCAGGATGGCACATCAATGCGAGCTGTGGCAAAAAGGTTTGCTGTGTCTGTCAGCGTAGTGTCTAGAGCATGGAGGCGCTACCAGGAGACAGGCCAGTACATCAGGAGACGTGGAGGAGGCCGTAGGAGGGCAACAACCCAGCAGCAGGACCGCTACCTCCGCCTTTGTGCAAGGAGGAGCAGGAGGAGCACTGCCAGAGCCCTGCAAAATGACCTCCAGCAGGCCACAAATGTGCATGTGTCTGCTCAAACGATCAGAAACAGACTCCATGAGGGTGGTATGAGGGCCCGACGTCCACAGGTGGGGGTTGTGCTTACAGCCCAACACCGTGCAAGACGTTTGGCATTTGCCAGAGAACACCAAGATTGGCAAATTCGCCACTGGCGCCCTGTGCTCTTCACAGATGAAAGCAAGTTCACACTGAGCACATGTGACAGACGTGACAGAGTCTGGAGACGCCGTGGAGAACGTTCTGCTGCCTGCAACATCCTCCAGCATGACCGGTTTGGCGGTGGGTCAGTCATGGTGTGGGGTGGCATTTCTTTGGGGGGCCGCACAGCCCTCCATGTGCTCGCCAGAGGTAGCCTGACTGCCATTAGGTACCGAGATGAGATCCTCAGACCCCTTGTGAGACCATATGCTGGTGCGGTTGGCCCTGGGTTCCTCCTAATGCAAGACAATGCTAGACCTCATGTGGCTGGAGTGTGTCAGCAGTTCCTGCAAGAGGAAGGCATTGATGCTATGGACTGGCCCGCCCGTTCCCCAGACCTGAATCCAATTGAGCACATCTGGGACATCATGTCTCGCTCCATCCACCAACGCCACGTTGCACCACAGACTGTCCAGGAGTTGGCGGATGCTTTAGTCCAGGTCTGGGAGGAGATCCCTCAGGAGACCATCCGCCACCTCATCAGGAGCATGCCCAGGCGTTGTAGGGAGGTCATACAGGCACGTGGAGGCCACACACACTACTGAGCCTCATTTTGACTTGTTTTAAGGACATTACATCAAAGTTGGATCAGCCTGTAGTGTGGTTTTCCACTTTAATTTTGAGTGTGACTCCAAATCCAGACCGCCATGGGTTGATAAATTTGATTTCCATTGATAATTTTTGTGTGATTTTGTTGTCAGCACATTCAACTATGTAAAGAAAAAAGTATTTAATAAGAATATTTCATTCATTCAGATCTAGGATGTGTTATTTTAGTGTTCCCTTTATTTTTTTGAGCAGTGTACTTAAATCATATTGCATTTTGATATTTATCACAACAATATCACAGAGAAATTCATACAAGTGGCTCCTGAAATAAATTGAGGTATCTTGTCAGCATAGTTTGAATCTGGCCTACTGCCCTTTGACACAACCTATCTTTTATCACTGTCATCTTCTCTCTCTATCTGTTCAATAGTCAGAAAATACCTTTTTTTTAATTTATTTTATTTTATTAAACACTTAAAAGAAGATGCCAAAAAATAAATACTATTCAGATCCTGAAGTACTGTACCCTAAAATGTGTTCCCATTGTTTCAACATTACATGGTCAGCAACTGTCGCCAAACAACTTGCCTTAGATGGCTACCCACTGGGCACACTACGTGATTTCACAGTGGATAATTGGGTAATATTTGGATGAGACGTTCATCAATGAGATTACAACCTATATTCACCCCCTCAAAAAGGCAGCCAAAAGTTTGTTGGATTTCCAATGTGTCAGATTTTTGATTTGGTTGTCACCCAAAGGGATATCACTGCTCTTTCAACCATTCAAAAACACAGCAAAATTAAAATGGGAATAGAATCTCAGATATTCTGTTTATTTATAGAACAGATGAATATGATTTCTCTATGCTTCATCTAATAGCAGAACCAAATGACCTGGATTGCAGTTGAGATTACATTAAATGTGCATGGTGTAAGTGATCAATGCCGTTGAAGATTTTGCACAGATTGTTACAACAATTGTGAAGATCTCCACATGACCTGCGATGACCTATGACCTCTTGAACATGCATGCTTTAAATGTTTACATAAGAATAAATGTATCGTTACAGTAACCTAAAAATGTGGGCAGATTTAATTCTACCTTTTATCAACAATAGAACACATACAAACAACGACATCATACGAACATCAACAACATCACACCTGCCCAGACCCACTACCCCTCACCCATATCTCCAACGGTGCCCGTATCACTTTCTGCCACATGGCCTCAAACTGCATGATTTTGTTTCTCTCCGTTGCCCATGCACTTTCAATATTTAGATAGAAAAGCATTTGACATTTGCATTGCGTGAACAACGGACGATTGGTTGATTTTTAAAGATGATTGATGAGAAAAGTATTTTCCAACCCACCAGGTGTCCCACTGCAGACTCATGTGCCATGTCTTGAAATATGCAGACATACAAATTAAAAGTACATTTACATTGTAATACTTCTGACAGCCACCTTTCCATCTCTGACCATAACTTTTGGACTTTATAACATTCCCAGAATGTCACGACTTCCGCCGAAGTCGGTCCCTCTCCTTGTTCGGGCGGCATTCGGCGGTCGACGTCACCGGCCTTCTAGCCATCGTCGATTCACTTTTCATTTTCCATTTGTTTTGTCTTTGTCTTACACACCTGATTCCAATTCCCCAATTATTTGTTCAGTATTTAACCCTCTGTTCCCCCCATGTATGTTTGTGAGTAATTGTTTGTATGTTATTCTGTCCGTTATGTGGGCTTGCTTATTTGTATTGTATTTGCCTATTTTTAAGTAAATTACGTTTACTTACTCATATCTGCTGTCCTGCGCCTGACTCCTCAACACACGCTACACACAGACCGTAACACAGAAGTCATGAATTATTGAGTAATTGTTAGTTTCACACTTCAGATATGACTCTGCCTTTGTGCTGTAGAATTTGTGAATGTTGTCTCTTGTATAATACATTCTATACATTAGTTTATATTGGATTAAGCGTATATTTGCAATAACTGTAATCTCATAAATTATGTTCCAACATTCCCTCTATTTTGTGCCAATATCAGTTATTTTAAAATCTTGGTTCCAATCATTTATATTTATTTCAAAGAGATTGTCAGTTGGATAGGCTCTCTGCAACGTTTTGTATAGCTTACCAATCATATGAAAGTATGTTCACATTTCATTTGCTCTGTTAACTGTCAAACCTACCTTTTGGAATGACTTTGATTGGAACAGTGTAATTTCGTTTTTAAATGTGTTACTGCACTTTTACAATGATACATTGGTCATTTTTTGGGTTAATCAATATACTATACTATATAAAATGCCTTTCAGACTGCAGGTGCATCCTAGGTAGAAGTCATGCTTGGGTAGCTTTGAACTACTGTGCCCAACACTCATTTTGATAGACACGCCTGATAAAAACACATTCTTAAACTCTACCCCATTTAAATAATTATGATCAATACATAAAGTATTTAGGGGGAGGTGCCCAGGACAGCTATGAGAAACCACAGAGCAATTTGTTATTTTAGATAAGGACTCATTGTTCAATGCAATTCTTGATAAGTGTGTTATATTTACTACAAAACATGAATATGGCGTGTCAATACAACTGTGTGTGATGAGTAGCAGTGAATGATTGAAAATATTAAATTATATAATTAATACAACTGTTAACAAAGTCTATCATATAAATAAAACCGTGAATAAATTGTCATATTATTTGATCATTCTCACCATTTATTCAAACCAAATGCCAGTCGTGTTCATATGGTTGAAACATTGTATGATTACCAGCCACCAGCTGGATTATAAAAAAGTCAGTTTCTCCTCAGTTGAAACAAGGTAGTGAGAATTAGATCATGAAAGCGTATAGGAACAGTCCCTGCGGTCCCTGGGCTACTTAACTACTTTAACTGTCTATCTGAATCATCAAAGATGTTAAACTGGGACCCTGAAACACCCAGGTGACAGACTGGAGTTCACCAAGCGTGGTGCCACACAGCTGTGAGGGTCACAGAGGGGAAGAGAGAGGGGTGGGTTGTGTGAGAGAAACAGACACCACTGAGAAAAGGAGAGCAGGGCCGGTGTGGAACAGAATGGATATATCAAACATAAACCCTTAGACTATGGAATGGATGCAGTTTGACCAACGGGATGGAAAAAAATATGTTTGTGTGACTTAAAGCCTAATAATTATTACAAAAGTAACTATATATATGTTTTTCCATACTCTAAGTATGTACGATTAAATAGTCACTTTATATTGATATGTTCAGTCAATTTGGTCCGAATCTATTTTTCTACTTGTAAATTTTACCTTTTAAAAATTACGTTACAGTTTCTATATCTCAGGCCCAGAAAGTCAGATTCTAATGAGGTAAAGTGCTCCTGGTTCAGTTTGATCAGAGGGTCTACGTCATCAGAGAATGGTCCTTGGTGGTGCTACAGACCACAGCTGGAGCTGAAAACATCTACATTTTCATCCTTTCTGTATTTTTGCACGATCGCATAATAATAACTGTTTAAAAAGTAACAGTCCATGGTAGATGGAGTGAACCTTACAGTACAACATGCTGGCCCATGTTGTTGCTAATGTTGTCGCTAATGTAAAGATGCTGTCTCATGTTGTCGCTAATGCTTCCCACAGTTGTGTTAAGTTGACTGGATATCCTTTTGGTTGTAGAACATTCTTGATACACAAAACTCAGCAGCATTTCAGTTTTTGACACAAACTGGTGTTGTATGCATTAACTAAAAAGAGTACCGGCTATGTGAGGTGTTGAACCTCATTAAACTGTGTTCATCATGATGAACAAGGAGTCTTTCCTTGACAAATGGATGTCTATCTAATATTTAAAATAATTCACAATTAAATGAAATTAAGTCAGTTATGCGTGTGGTGAGTAGGGCCTGTAGGTTTTTATGACTAAGTGACCTGATTAGGAAAAACACTGTTCCTGGTCAGGTCATGTGACAACTCCTGGCACTACTGATGAGCCATAGATTGACCTCTGACCTCAGAGTCATCAGCCCCTCCCCCATGACATCACGATGTAAATCTAGATCCCTCAGAGTTTATATATACTTATATTCTGCTGTGGACTTGTTGTCTTGTATGGAGCAGCTGAGTTCATATCTCCACCCTCAGTATGACGGGAAAACTCTACCTTCTGCTGCTATCTCTCTGTCTACCGTGTGAGTTCTGGAGCCACCTACTCCTTTAATTGATGTGCTTACACTAAAATATGAGCTAACATTTGAATATTCTTAATTGGTTGTTTTATCCTTTGTTTTGATCAATTTGTACTGTTCTCCCTCTCATGTTCACTTCTTCATTCTCTTTCTCTCCATCAGGTTTAAATGGTCAGAGTATGGTGTCCATTCCCTCAAGTCCACTCCAGAAAAAGCCTGGAGAAACTCTTAGCCTCTCCTGTAAGGGATCTGGGTATACACAATGTGAAAACTATGGTATGAGCTGGATAAGACAACCTGCAGGAAAATCACTGGAATGGATTGGGTATACTGGTACATACACAAAGAGTGTTGAAGGGCGGATCGAGATAACCCGAGATAATACCATCTGCATGGTGTATCTGAAGCTGTCTGTTCTGAGAGCAGAGGACTCTGCTGTGTATTACTGTGCAAGAGAGACACAGTGGTGTGAGTGAGTGGAGGATCTGTACAAAAACCCCTCAGAGAATCTAACTGGCAGCAGAGTCAACAGAGGGCAGTAAGAGCATCAGTACAACATAGTAATGTCTACTGAAGTATAATGTTCCCCTAAGAGTCAAAATAACAGAACTACTTGTTCATCAAGACAATATACACATTTCCCTGAAGAAAGATAGAAAGTAAAGAGGAATCACATAAAGGCCTACATAGCTGTGTTCATTCATGAAGAACCCTTTGACTGTCCTTGATAGCTTGATCCCTAATCTGACATTCACAGTAAATTAACACAAATGGTGAAGGATTTCTATAAATATTTAGAAAATCATTCTCACAGATTCCCTGCAGTTTTACCAACCTCCGTGACCTGAGCAGGAAAAACTCCAGGCCCTGGTTCGGGCATGGGGACAGAGTTTGTCTGTGACATGTCATGTGATCAACGAAAACTCCTGGCCCTATAGATGAGTCATAGATTGACCCCTGATCAACCTCTTAAGGATACATTTTCGCCTAAAAGAACATACCCAAATCTAACTGCCTGTAGCTCAGGCCCTGAAGCAAGGATATGCATATTCTTGATACCATTTGAAAGGAAACACTTTGAAGTTTGTGAAAATGTGAAAGGAATGTAGGAGGATATAACACATTAGATCTGGTAAAAGATAATACAATGAAATAACCAACTGTT